>NC_081249.1:128999104-129283165 GCF_030490865.1 Poecile atricapillus | reverse complement strand
TTATTCTTACACATATTGTGTTACCACTGTTAGAGCATGAAAACTCCAGCAGTGATGAGATGGAGCAGTTCTGCTACACCTTCATTTTACTTCAGCTTCACTGTCTCAATTAAGAAGAAAAACTGAAATCAGTCAGAACTTTAAGCCATCTTATACAACCATAAAATTACAAAAATAATATTTTAACAAAAATTTCCTTTTTCTTTTCCTTATATTAGAAAATTTGCCATTGTCTACAATAAACCAGCACCTGGAAAAAAAAAATTCGGTGCAGGAAAGTAAATTTGATGCAGCTTCTTAAGCAATATCCATCAGCACCATGACTGTAATTCTGCCTTCAGTGGAAACTGCCTCCTCCCAAAAGCAGTGCCATCTTCTCTCCCCACTTTTTAAGACAGGCCAATATTTCCCCCAAATTGATGACTTGCTTCAGCTTGCTTTTCAGCCCTTCCGAAGTACGATCCAACTTCCTCTGGTTAAGAAGGCAATCCAACAGTCTCCCTCCACCACCAAGAACTAACCCATCTTTGTAATAATCTCATCACTGTAGCAGGATTCAAGAAATTAAATTGCAGTTAGTGAATTTAAACATACTCCAGACAAAGGGGTTTACTCCACAAATGTGAAATACTGTCTACTACCTGAGCCAAGAGACATATAAATAACCTTAATCTGTTTTTATAAAATGCAAAACAGCAGCAAAATACTACTCTTCAGCTATTTTTGAAAGCCATCATTTTTACCATTTGTACTGCACTCAATGACATTCTTACTAATAGCAAAGTATGCAGAGCAAGTGTGCTCTGCATGGAATGTCCTCTGGCTTTCTCTCGGTTTCTGCTTCAGTTCCAACTCTTCTTTCCTGTCCATCTCCTGTCCAGGCTCCACAGTTTCCTCTGGGATTATTCAAAGATCCTTCCGAAAGCAGGAAATGCTTATAAAATGCTGACTGTCAGGAAGCAGATTCAGTCACAAATCTGAGTAAGAGCTAATTTGAATGTGGACTTGTTTTTAACCAAGCATGTGACAAGACTGGTACTGCAGTCATCAAATGTGATCAGGAACCAACACACTCTTGAAGAGCAAGCTCAGCACTGTTTTTACTTATGGTCCATCAATGCTGTAGCTGCTGGAAGCACCAAGACAACACAATCCACTCTTTGACAAGACAAGTCATTACAATAAGGAGATAGGAAGACCTATCTATGCCTTTATTCAAAGCATATTCAAAGGTAATTAATGCAACCTCAAATAGAATTGCAAAAGAGAAACAATCCAAGTTAATCATGCTCAGCAGTAGTTTTTTAAGCACTTCATCACTGATGATTTTTTCAAAAGGTCATATAGACACTTCCCTAATAGCATTAAAGTTACTCTTGACAAGCTCACATTCACAGCCTCCTGTCCAAGTCAAGGATGTGATAAATCAGCACAGGTCTGTTATCTCCCCTAAATAACGGCTTACACAGGTAAGCAATTACAGCAAGATTTATTCAGATCTAACTTACCTACACGTATTACAAATGCAAGTTTTATATAGGAAGGCAAGGGCAAGATTTAGTCTCAGATTGAGCAGCTGTTTCTGACAATGTGAAATCAACTTAAATAACCAGATGGCACACACCAAGTCATATATACAGAACAGACAAAAAAATAGGATATTTATTTCCAACCTCGAAAAAAAATAATGCCTAACTAAATTTTAAAAAAAATCACAAACTAAATAAAAAGGTATTTTATTGCCTTTTTTGATTTAAAATCCCTTTGTTCCAGGCAAACTGAAATTATCTTGAAGTCAAAAAGTAAGCTCAGCTGTGTTGTGCAATGATTCCATTAACCTTGCAATCAAGCACTGAATTCAATGTCCTTGTTTGGATTTCCCTGCTGCAGGGGAAAATGTACTTTGTAAGGTCTGTGTTTTACCTTACCAGAGCCAATGAGTAAAAGCCTCACAACTAAACTTTTGCAACTAATAGCATAAGAAACTAAACAAGCTAGCATATCACAAAAATTCCTGATAAGTTTTTAATGATTAACCTCACACCCACAGGTTCATAGTCTTTCACATTTGTACTCCCATGCATTCAGTTAACATCTGCTTTGAACAAGTTAAATAGAATCTTAATATCTTTTCTGCATGTACCAATAAAGCAACACAGTACCCCTCCTCACTGTCTCACAAAATGAAGAAAACAATTAATTACTGCACAGTTTTATTCAACTCCTTTTCCTTATGGCCATTTTCACCCCAGAATACTCCTTGAACTATGATTAATTTTTTGTTTAATCTGCACATCATGGTCACACAGCAAGCCAAGATGAGCTATCTTTAAATCACTGTCCTCCTGTCAGAAGTCCCTCATGTCCTGCTAAGGTATTATATTCTAAATAGAAAAGACTAAATCAAAGCAACATATCACCAGCTCTGGGGCCAAGGGTTATTTTTCTGCCATGCAGAGTCTTTATTGTGTGTAAAGTCTGTCCCCCTCTAAGTGAACTGAAAGGATGATTTTCAAAGCTTTAACAACTGACATCCTAGGGATTGCATTTCAGTGGGTCACAGCCCCATTCTAGGTGGAATACACTTAAAAGCTCAAATAATCCCTCTTGTCAAATGTTCCTAATTGGTGCCTGATGTGTGGTATCTTCAGGAAAGGAGCTCAGCAAACAAAAAGTGTTGCAAGCACAGAAAATATTGGATGGGGGAAGGAGCCAATGAGAGGAATGTAACACCAGCTCTCCAGAAAGCTGTTACTTAAACAACAATATACTTTATCTTAGACAAATGCTGAATTTTAAACAGATGCTTTTGCTACTGTGGCAATGTTCAGAAGCCACAGCAGCAGAAGCAGATGACATTTGATTTGTCTTTAGCTGCATCACAAGGTGGAAACGCCCTCACTCACAGGACCAGCAGCAAGTGCTGGTTGGGTTTCAAGCTGCAAATTTCAAGAGATATGAGTTCCTGGAAAAATACAGGCTTATTTTACAACTGGCAAGCATATGCTGACCTGTAATTCAAACTGAGCTGAGATTCTCTGTTTTAGTTCTTTTGTTCAGATGTGACATTCTGCTCTTTACTAATATCACAAGGACACCAAAGGGGATTTAGGTCTAAATCTTGGCAGATTTAGATTTAGTTTGCTTAGAAAACAAGGTTAGATTTGCCATCGCTTGTGTTTCCTTAGTAATACATGCATCACAATGCAGAAAGTATCAGTAATATCCAGCTCAGTCAAGTAAATTATGTCCTGGGAATGACTTACAGATTTTAAAAATGAGAAAAAACTTTTAGTTCAAAAATTGGTTTGAATGTGTACCTCAAAATTAATGTTTTATACTTAGAGGCCCATGATGGAAGAAAAAGGATACAGTCACTTACTGCATCAACAGTAACACTGATCAGGCTTTGGAAGGGGAAGAAGCAGCTATGTGCTGACCTCATTAAAAACAACAGTATTTAACCCATTTATATCTTTACATTTACAGAATTTTCACTGGATTCCTTTGTGACTGCACTCCCTTAAATTATGGATTTCCAGTCCCCTAATTCTTGACATTTGGCCTTGACTGTTCACATTGAATCACTAAAATTGGAGGAGAATCAATGGACATGAGGAGAGAATTCAGTCCTTTCTATTTGAAACACTACTAAAACAGGAGTTTCACTTTCTTAGTATTGCCTCCCATCCACAAAAACACAGGGGAGAGTCCAGCAAACCACTCAGGAGACATAAAACTAGCATTTCTCTCAACACCTCCATGAACACACAACCTAAAATACTCTGGAAAAATTTATATCCATGCATTGAGTGCCTGGATTGCCAAGGGTGTTTAGCCCCTACCTGTCGGCGTCGCCGAGCCCCAGGGCTGTGCTACGCTGTAGCGTCTCCCGCACCGTGGCCATGCCGTCGGGCAGCCGGTTCAGCCGCCGCGTGTACAGCCCCAGCCCGCCGTCAGTCAGGTACCTGACAACAAAATGCCATGTTCAGTATAACAATAAAAAATTCACATATTATCATAGCACCTATGATATGAGGCAGTTTCCCCATTTTTAAGTTAAGGATGTTACACAAAATCAGAAGCAAGGAAAACATCATTCTTGATTAGATCAGAGGTATCCTCCACCTCTCATCATTCTCCATTACACCTTGCATGCTCTCTCATCACCAAGACTTGAATTTCAACATAAATGTGGTAACAGATACCTAAAGAAAACTTAGCTTTCATTAAGGATATCTATATGGAAGTAATTTAATATTTGTGAATGCTATCATTAATGACCCTTTCTTGCCCAAAAAATACATGGCCTATACCACCCTGTATTTTTCTGCATGGGCTAAAATACAATCAAAATTTCAAATCTTTTACAAGTTAACTGCAAAAATTACATTGACTTAATCCCTAGATTTTGTCAATGACCAATAAAATTAAAGTATTCCACAACTTACAGAAATCACCATGGATGAAAAGTTTTTTGCAACTTTTTGGTTCCTACATTCTACTCTGGCTGTAACTGTGACCTAGAGACACCTGCATTTTAAAATTACTATTTACTATCATGATTCTTAGGCACTTAGAAATGCCAGGTGCACATATGACCCTTCATAAATTGCTAAGATAGCACATTTCTTACTTTCTGGTTTAGACAAATGAAAAATTAATGTTAAATTGAACAGAGACAATACATGGCAGGCAATGGCATGGAGCGAGCCCTGTGCTACCACCATCAGTTCATCAGTTGATGCAGGTCTACATGAGCAGCACTGACAGCTGAGTAAACACACCATGAAGATTTTCACACACTTGAGACTGAAATAACTCCAACAACCCCCAGCACTACGGTCACCATTTCCAGCACACTGCTGGACAAGCACCATACCCCGCTGAGACAGGAGCTGAAAGGAGCGGATCTCCTCAATCCTTTAGCAATTCTGACAGAAGACCACAGAAAAATATCCAGATACTCAGGACATCTTCCTCTGGCACAAGAAAGCACACAGCTTTCTCCCCGAGACTCCCTCACCTATAGCATGAATGGAGAGATGCTCCAATGCTCCGAGTTGCAGGAGGCAGTGTCTCTGCTGGCGAGACCTCACTGTGCACATGTGCTTTACCCAGCCCAGATTTGATTACTACATTTAGAAAAATGGGATGGTGAGCAGCTGGGAAGCCTTGCCCAGTATACTGACTAGCATTGCAGTTCGATGTACAAATCTGTACAGGGCCATCCCAGCAGCAACCCAGGAGTCTCTGTGGAGTCTAACAAAGAGGTTGCCAAGCCCATCAAGTCAGACACAGGAGTATTCCCCATTCAGCAAATCTGTGGGGATTCTTCCAACTCATAAACAAAGACTGTAAAAAGCACAAGGAGCAGTTGTGGTGTAGCATGTAGAATTCACCTTAGGTTTGGCATTCTAACTTGTGTTTGACAGTTTATAAATATTTTATCATGGAAGAATAATTTTTTCCTTAAGCTACTTAAACAAAGGGGAAGAAGAGAAAAGCAGAGCTTCAGACCATAGTGTTCTAAAACATGCAAAGAGTATTTTGCAATAACATCTCATGTACATACACTGATTGGTTTAATGCAGGAACATGTCTGCACACGAAACAAGTTTCTGTGTGAATACTCTTTGTACGCGTGCTAGAAAACGCAGCTTCTGGCTTTGCTGTCAGATTCCTGGCATATTAGTCCTTTGATAAAAAAGATCTGAAATAGATTGTTTTTCATATCTATCACTCAGAATATGTGGAAATAAATTTAATACTCTTTAGAGTGAGCCATACTGAAATCAATGCCTTTTCACTAGCATCAGTGTATTTAATCTTCTACACAGAAGCCCAGTGAGCTAAAAGATTAAAATAACACTGCAGTAGCTCAAATTGAACATTTTTTTCAAGCACTGACAAATCTTACATTAGCCAATGGAAGCTGGATGGCTTTGTCACCTCTGACAACTAGATCATGACAGTTTACTAAACAAGTCCATGTGAAAAAGCACAGCCATAAATGCTGACTTTCACCCCCCATGCCAATAACACAAGTTTCTTACATGCCAGAACAACACAGGATAGATTTTTGTATCTAGAAACATACTTGTATAATCACAGTTTGAAAGCTTTTTATCTTATTTTAATTTCACACAATATCCTCTACCTAGGAATGTTTAATTCGGAAAACATGCCAAAACCAACAATAAGTCCTGCATGCAACAGCAAGGTGTAGGAAGAAGAAAAGACACCAGCTTCTAGAGTCTGTGGAGGAAAACACATTTAAAATAAATACACTTTAAAATAAATGAAAAAAACCCTTTATTATCCAAAACTACAGGTGCCACAAGCCTCCAGCCATTGCCTTCTTTTCTTTTCTCTCCATCCCTTCAAACTTCAATTGTCTTGGCTTTAAGAAACTATCTTGCCCTTATGAATACATTATTATTACTGCAGACTTTTGCTTTATGGGAAAGGAGAATATAATGAAGGCACACTTTTCTAAAGAAAATCTTCCAATATTTTATGCAGGGGGGAAACAAGACCAAGGAAATATTATCCTGTGTATAACTGTAACCGTACTCAGTTACTGGAATTAATTGTCCTATCACATCCATACAATGTGGAACCCAAGAATATTGGCCTCTGCTCTACAATGACACATTGCAGTCCAAACAACTGTACTAGGCCTAAGTGTAATTTATCTGACTTTTCATATTAAAAATCATGACAAATTTGCACTAAAAGCCTTGCTAGCATGACTGCTAAGAATTCTGCAAGCACATTCAGTGCAAAACAAACAGGACTTCGAAGTATTCGTTTACCTGCCCCAAAATAAGAAAAAGTTTAAATATATCATATGGGGAAAAGCACAGAATCCAGATTCTGACTTTTATAGAGGTAGGTAAATTGTACAAAAAATTTAATCTCACAGATAATTTATAAATGATACCAACAGCAGAGGGGAATGACTGTCTTTAATGAAGCTGAATATAATAGTATTTAATGAATGGGCAGTGAAACAGTGATGAGGTTGGTAAAAAGGAGTTTTTGATCTTTCCAGAAATTAATGTCCAAATACTCATCGCTCTAGCTTCGCTCTTCATCAGCAAGGAAAAAAAAAGATAACCAAATTTCTGTTAATATAAAAAGACTCAGGTTAAACAAGAGCAGTATTATGCATTTCCAACATTCAATTAGGACTTCTAGTCCACTTCCTAGGTGACACTTTTTTCCGATTAGAAAGTGGCTACCTACCCTGCATTACAGGCATAACGTAATTTGCTTTGGACAACCTGACCTTTAAGCTTCTCTTTTCTTTAGCCAAATACACCCTTTCTGTGTCTCTGAAATCTTGAGTGCCGTAACAAGCCCTTCCAAGTGTAATATTTTTAGAGTATTTCTGATGCTGAAGTGATTTAGTCTCCTTTCCTGAAAGGCACATTGAGGAAACACAAATGGCCACACCAGGGATCAGCAAAATCCAGTGGTCCGAATCACTTGATTTCTGTCTGCACTCTCTACTTACTGACAGATACAGCCAGCCAACAGCACTCTTACTTTTATGGTCTGACTACTCTACCACTTCATATATATTCATTTCACTCCTTAACAAATGAATATGAATTTTCCAAGTTTGAAAATAGATAGCCAAGGGAAAAACATTCTTTACTTAAGGATTAGGAAGAGAAGGAGCAGCAGGTAAATCAGCAACACACAACAGACTGGGCAAGCCGACCCTACGTGCTCTGGATCCTGTAATTCCATAATCCCAATCCCACAAGCAGAACAGCAAGGTACCTCAAATGGGACCTGACTCTGGCAGCTCAGGTGCTCCTGCCTTCTTCTTGGTGTTTTGGATTACAGGCTGGTGTGGAAATAGCTGCCCAAGTGTCTCCTGGGCAGAGGACTTGCCCAGCAATCCAAGAGCTTGAAACTTTAAGAAACAAAAAGCTTGAGGGAATTCACATAACATTTGCTTTGACATGAGGAAATGTTCTCTTATTGATGTAGCAGTAACACTGTTATCCTTAATGCTTTCCTTTAAATTTCTATTTTCACTAGGCTTCATCTGTCTCGTCATTACAGTCAGTTAAACAAGATCAAGAGGCTTAAGGAGCTTTGAGTATCAAAGAACAACTCTAATTTTGCCAGTCGCTAAAAACCCACAGCAGAGAATTCCCCAGTGCTGTTACTGAAATATGCCAAATGGGATCAAAACCATCCTGTTATTGTAGCTATGAATATGTCCTAAATCTGACTTAAAAAGAAATGCTACCCCTAACAGCTGGATGATGACAACTGCAAATTTCCAGTTTAGTATCAATTTGATCTGCATTTTTCATCTTAACACTGGCATTAGACCATACGGGCTTTTCCCATATTTATATGCCCCAAAGTCTTTCCAATCTCTATTCCTGCCTGACTTGAATCAGTACTTGATAAGTACTTGACCTCTCTAACCAAAGGGCTGGACATAGACCCTGTCTACCAGCCTGGGGTTGGTATAAATTCCATTATTGATCTCTGTGAATTTCAACAAGAACATTCAAGAACAGGATTAGGTCCTGAGCTTGCAGTAGGAACTCCTAATATAATGCCCAATCCCTAATATTAGACCAAATATTACAGTTCAAGTTCATAGAAGGGCAAACCTATTGCTCAATTAATGAAATTTAATTTATATTTAAGGTAGTCTATAATTTATAAATTAATAGACTTTTGCTAATAACCAGTAAACTGATGAATGAACTACAAATTGTTTTGCAGATGCTTAACCCAAATATTGAGTAAGACCTGAACAAATTACTTGCAGACTCAAAAATCCTAATCACTGCTGGAAAGGAGGAGATACCTGTTACACTAACAGGTAAAACAGGAAAAATGAGATTATGCAAAACTTAGAAAGTATATATTAGTTTCATAGTTTAGAGAAACCTCTCACGTGTAAATCACTAACAGCATGAATGGTGCTGCTTATTCATGTTGTTCAAACTAGTCTAAAAGCAAAACAAGTTCATCCTATTAACTACTTAATGCTCAGGCTTTTTTCCATGAGAGAAAAAAAAAAGAGAAATCTGCAGAAATAAGTGGCTTCTATGAAATCAATACTCTTCTGTCTTAAGATGTATTAAAGCTGCCTGGCACATAAGTCCTTCAGCAGCCATCAAATAAGAATTTTTGGGCACTGCTGTCCAAGGTTAATTTTTTTTTTTGATGTCTTCTCAGCTTCAAGCAGTCTACAGGCAAGGAATTCCAAGGACAGTGCAGACTGTAAGGAAGTTGGGTGGTTGCTGCTCCTGCACATCCCCACATTCAGAACAACAGCTTCTGACAGAGCTTTTGAAGAAACTAGTTTCCTGAGGAATAAGCAGTCGTAGATACACATAGTCAAAGAGAAGCTGTCAATGCTTAAAAGAGTATTAGACTGAAAGAAAGTGTCTCTCATATGGCTGCAGCCATTTCTGTTCCAGAGGAGAGTCTCCAGGGTATGATCCTCTTTCCAACACTCACTCCCATCTGTTACCAAGGGCACCACAAATTCACCTTCACCTCAAGGAGGAGGCCTGCTCTACCATTGCTTTTAAAACTCTTTACAAAATCTAGTCAGCCAAGACAGACTGGGTTGGAGTCAGATTGGAAAACACTCAAGAGGTCAATCCTTTCAGGTGTGCAAGTATCACTCTGAATCCCAGGGAAACATGGGTGGAAACTCAATACTGAAAAAACGACAATACTCACACCCACCAAGCACCACCACCACCAGGCTGCTGGCCTGAAGCCAACTGAAGGCCCACCAGAATCAGGCAGTTGTTCAATGGGGCTTTGCACATGCTAATTTTGATTTCAATGCCTGAATTCTTTCTCAGAGTCCATTTCAATGAAAATCGTAGAACTAAGCTATAGAATAAGTGATCCACTTTTCATCACCTCTTCAATTCTCTTCAGGAGAGGAATGAACTGTGACCAAACAGGATTAAGGAGGGGGTGCAGCTTCTCCAGAGGTTCTCAGCAGCATCAGCAGCAGAGCAAGAGTAACTCCACAGCAACTTTGGATTATTCCTTCGTGTCCACTCTTTTCCTGCAGATGATCCACATCAACACAGTGTGAATGACTGCATCCCCCTCTACTGGCTAGCCCCAGACTGGGATCCTGTTTTGTCCTTTAGAAGCTGTACATTCACTTAAATCACAACAACCTGTTGGCACTGATGCAGCAGTTCAAACATTGCTTAAGTGTTTATTACAGAAAGAAGCCCAAAATAGGTTAACTGCTATTAAATTGTATTTTGGTAATTGCTAACAATAGTTTAGTGTGTAGAAGTAAGCAAAAATACAAAACACCACAACTACTGCATTTATTTTATTGATTAACATTACATATGACCTAACATGGGTATTTTACCACTATACTGAAAAAAAATTCTGAGGTATAAGGTTATAACTCATAGGCCTACACTCTCTTCCTATGCTGAATCACACTGCAAGAAAGGTTCTATGGAAGTGTGTGATCTGAAATATCACTTGAGATAAATTATAAACACTGTCTTAGTGATGAAGCTGACATAAGAACTACTCCTGAAGTGAGTGCAATATTTAAGAATACTTAAAACAATATACAAAATTAATAATATTGAATGTGCTTGTGCAATATCATACTCATGTCTCCTGCAAAGAACTGCAAGTACAGTTCTTAGAATAAGAATACAATCTTTATTTAAACACTGCCATAATTTTTTATTTTAATTTTTACAGCACCAAGTAATCTCTGACTTTAAATTGAAACTCAATTGCAACCTTCTTTGCTATAAAGTCAGAAGCGAATGTTTCTTTATCTCTTTTCAGGAAAGTCAGTTTTGAGTTTGCTTGCCCGACCCCTTCATTATTTGTGTTAATTATCCATTTACCATATATAAATACTATTCTGCAATGTTGAAAAGATCACAGTGTAGAAATAGCCAGCCCTAGTGAGATGAAAAGCAGTTCAAATAAACACTCTGCTCAAACACAGAAGAAAACTAAAACCAACCTTCTAATGAGTCTTGGTCATGTTGAAGTGCTAGAGCCATAAAAGGAATGCAGTTTCACCCATCCACTGAATTTAGCTGAAACCTTATCACTAAAACCATATTATTTAAAGAGCAGTGTCCAGTAAATGACTAATACACTTCAACCCAAAGTGTATAGAAAAAATACAGTGGTAATAACTAAGGAAAGAAATAGGTCAGAAAAGCCTATAGACAGAGCATTGAATCAATGCACAGGGCACCCATTCTCACTCAGCCCAGGATTAGCTCAGCCACTCCTGATTTCTAGCCAGCCACAAGTTACCTGGAACAGCAACTACTCCTGCTGCAGACAGCTTAAAAGGAAAGGGTTTCTCTCACTTTCTGTTACCAATAACAAATTCTCATTAGCAGCAAGCTGCAGAATCCTCCTCCTCCTCCTGTGAAACCTCAGCCCTAGAGGAGGTCTGTTATACCACCTGTGACCCTGACATCTGAAGAAACTGTGTCAATGTCTGACTGGTAAATAGCACAAAACCAAGAAACAGCTGCAAGAATCCTACAAATACGAACTACACTTCAACATTCAGTGAAATCAGTCCTCACTTTCAGCTCTTTTTTGCTTCCCAACAGATGTAACTCCTAAATGTGAGCCTACTTCAGAACTCTATTTCAATGACGGTTTTGGTCCATGAAGGGCACAGTGCTTTTAGGTGACCTGAGCAGAAGCAGGGGCAACATCTGACTCCCCAGTCCAAAGTGGCCTGTTCTCCCTTTTAGCATCCTTCATGCACGTTCCAAATTCAACTGCTTCCAGTGCTTGTAAAACAATCCTCGGGGAGCATAAAGGTTTGAATAAACAAGAAGCAATCATAACCCCGTGAGGATTGTGCATGCAAACACATTAAGAAGTTGTGGAAACAGAGATGTGGAATGGGAATATATCACCACCAAATCATCAAATATGGGGAGATAAATGCAACTGTAAAATGTATTCCCCAACAACAACCACTGCACCCACAGGAGGTGGCTGCAAGGAGAATTTTAGCACAGTGCCTTGACCATTGCTGTAACACAGCTGGAACAGCCTTGCTTCTGCAACAAATGATTTTGACAAAAGTGTGTCTGCATACCCAGAGCCATTTTCTGAGAAAACTTGTGATCAGCACTAATCAGTATATCCACGCTGTTAATTCTGCATAAAAAACTGCACACTTATTGTAATGAAAACAGGGACAGATGATTAATTAAATGAAAATAATTATAAAAGGCTTTTTTCTTTTTGGGGACCAACAGCTGTCTTGCTGCATTCCAATAAAAGATAAAAAGGAAATTAACTCTACATCTCATTAAAGAAAACTGGGGCTAAGGAGACAAAAAAGGTAGGAATGTGTATGTTAGTAGCCAGAAAGAGACTGAAGTGGACAAAAACCTTCTGAACAAACGCAAAAAGTCCGTGAGAATTAACATTCCCATCTGGGACAATCTTTGGGGTAGAGAGGTGAGACAATTCTGGTACACCTTCCAGAGCCTCCAGCTCGGCGAGCCACCAAAAGGAGTGGGTTGAGGGCTCAATCCCCAGGGCTCACACAAATCCTACTTCTGTTGCTTCATCACTGGGTTATGTTTTAGACCCTGTGAAAAGGGAACTTCTTACCTTTGCTCCACCCCCTGGAGACTTGCTTAGTTTAAGAGCTGTTCTCTGTCCCTCTGGCAAAGATACCCGGTTTTAACCCTAGGAAAGCAATCCTGGTGTCTGCCAGAGCTCTGCTTGAGCAGACTCATTAAGGGAGGCCAAACAAAACTTCCCATGACCCAGGACATTTCAGAGAAAGCACCAGGATCACAGGGCTAAACTAGTTTTTCTTGGCTATTGGAATTATTTTGGCTGTAACAAATATTTTGGCTTCCTTCCCTATCAGTTTGCCAATGAAAACACAGCTCCAAGGTTTTCAGACTCTAGGATTGTGACAATTCTGTAAAATGACAAAGTGAAACATATACCAGCTAATAAAGAGCTATTCATGCTCTAAATATCCTCTTGTGCTGCTCTGCACATAGTGTAGCTAGGCTTCTGGAAATGTTGAGCCTGTTTGCCCTACCACTGATCTTGGTGATTTGTTCTGCAGCATGTCACACGGATGCTTTCTTTACAAGCAACCTCTCTGATTTCTAAGCAGTTTATTATTCCTCTCCCACAAAAACACAATACCATCCTATTTTTTCTTACTATTTGAATTAAACAGACTTTGGGGAACATAACTTATAGAACAGGCTACCAAACATCTGTTCACACTGGAGATGGCAGCCCAGTGTCATTAGGGGTCATTAGGGGTTATTTTCTTATCCTTCTCCTTTAATATTGGAATACTGTTATTGCAATTTAATACTGCAATATTCCCTTCTCAAGGAATCCACTCACATTACTCTCCACAGACTGCAACCCCAGAATTGTGGGGCTGCTTGCAGCAACTCTATCCCTCCAAATGCCCATGAGTGCAGCAAGGAGAGGACCCCCAAACTGCCCATCTCCAAACCCTGTTCAAAACCTGGATTTGGAACTGCATCTTTCCAACAATGGATTCACCTACAATACCAATTCTGTCTTTGGAACAAATGCCGTGGTTTTAAAGCAGTAACTAAAAAAATTACTAGAAAACTTACTTATTTCTTGCTGTGAGATATGGATTAGAACAAGAGCAAAACAGGCTTAAAACTTAAAAGGAATGAAGAAAGTTTATTAACAAAACTACAAGAATAAGAACACCAGAATAAACTTTCAGAAAACTCCTTTATCCCCTACTACCCAACCATTCCCTTGTTCACATGACAACATAGAGACAAAAAAAGTTTGGAACTTTGGTACTTAAAACAGTCCCAATTATTGCTAGTCTTTTCATCAGTCTTTGTAGAGAAACAGAAGTATTTTCCTGCTAATCTATGGAGTTTCTCACAAGAAAACTATTTCTGTTAGTTTCCTATTTCTCTGATGCCAGCTGCCCAGAAAAAAATCTGTCATCAGTTCACTCTTCCCATTTCACATCACTCTGAGGTGTGTTATGGGCCATGAGTCTAGGGATGTCATTTTTAAGGATGAGTTATTCAAAGGCAAAAGTTCTCTTCATCTGTCTCTGTGAGCTTCTCTGGAAACAGAAGTTTTCTCATTGCCTCTCAAGGCCTCAAACCTTCAACTATTACTTCACGTCACTCTGCTTCAGCACCTCACTGTAATACAATTACTCCACCTTTTGCTCAAAATCCACACTTTGAACACTCCATTCCTCCCAATATACTCTGTCATGAATTAAAGGAGTTTTTTCAGGACACTATTGTCCATCTCCATAACTTTAACAGAAAAACATTTCAGCTTAATTAAAGCATCTCCTTATTCTCTACCTCTTCTGAAGCTTAATTCTTTTCTTTACTGTCTCTAATAGTTTATAAAGTCTCTTTACATGTTGATTACTCTCTTTTTTTTTCTCTGGAAAAAAAGGATTAATCTGCAAGTCTCATCTGGGTAATGAAAAGCTTAAAATCTTGCCCAGGCTTTGTAGATGGTTCTGTGATCTCTGCCGGAGCAGCGGCTGGAGTTGTCTGCGATGGAAGATTCTTCATGGCTGCTCTGGAGAGTGTGGTCACTGTCTCAGCCTGCTGCAGGTCAAGAGCTTTTTCCTTTCCTTACTCGACAGTCTCTGGTGAATTCAGTCACAGCAAAAACTGCAGCCGAGCCAGGGACCGGCCTGGCCTGGCCAGAGCCCGGGGCAAGCCCCGCAGGCCCCATCTCCCGGCCGGGAGCCGCTGGGCCCAGCCCAGCCCCCGCCTGGGCTGCATGGCCTGGGCAGGGAACGGGAGGCCAGCTAAAATCTCTGTTACCTTTCACAGCCAGGAAACAGAGACAAAGAAATTCCCAGGCTTAGGTCTTATGGTGGTGTTCACAGGTTGATCTCACTTTTCAGTGGTTAAAACTGCTGTCAATTGTTAGAAATGGCCAGCTGTTGGCTAGGAGAAAAACTCCCATCAGCCGCCAGCAGTTTTAACTTCCTTAGGTGTTTCTCTTTGTTTTCTTAAATGCTAATCTATCACAATATCCACCCCTTCAACCTGTGAACACTTATTTAAAAAATTATTAGAGTTATATTCAACATACAACTTCACTTAAAACAATAAAATTACTAAATTGACAGAAAGAAAGCAACAAAAGTTCACTATTTTCCACCCCTAGACTTTTACTGTTACTGTTATATAAACTTAAGACAATCATGCTTTGCTCTTAATTAATCTTTTATCTCACAGCAAGAAATAAGTAAGTTTTCTAGTAATTTTTTTAGTTACTGCTTTAAAACCACAACATTTATTTGGTGCATTGGCTGGGAAAACTAAATTAGCAAATCTAAACCACTACAGGAACTTAGCCAATGACTCCAACAGTGCTATATGAATTGATAAACCAACTCACACTATCTGGCAAAAGAGACTTTTGTAGCTAAAGGCAAAAGATGTGGCAAAGAAAAACATATTTGTACACATTTATTATCCTAAGAACCTTAAATTGAGATCTTATTTATCAATATGTGGCTACTACATGAGTAAAAAGTGAAAAGTATCTCACTGCTTTAAAAACTAGTGGGGAAAAAAGAGTCAGATACTCAGTCAAAGACGTCCCAATGCTCAAGGCCAAGAGTGAGGTGGGGTGGAGGATATGACTCTTCTGCTATGTTTATCATTCTTGGTATATAACTCACTGCTTTGGTGACAGAGATACCAACTGGCAAAACCATTTTCTTACCCAGAATCTAAACACCACTCTTGCACTTTCCGACTATGGAGACTCCCAATTTTAACCCTGCAGGATGACCAGACATAGAAAAGGAAATGATACACAGTGATGAGTGAAGGTAGGGATTTCTCTGGCTATATAATTCATAAATTTGACAGCTTTTCTATTTTTTCCTTTTCCTCAACCTGGAATCTGAATTTTGTACACTAAGTAAAGGTCTGCAAAGATTGGGGCTCCTCTCTGAGCAGCACAAGGCCGAGCTGGCAGCTCTGGCAGGCGTAATTCTCAACTACCACTAAAGGTGTTTTATGGAAACCACGGTGCTACTTAGAATTTAATTTCCTCACTTCCAGACCAAAACTACAGCCACAAATTTAAATATAATTCAAAGTCCATGGGAAAAGCAGTAACTGTTACTACAATAAACATTACAAATTCCAGGTGTTAGTTGATTTATATGAGGAAAACACAAGGTGCTTTAGTGATTTGATGCACTATTAATGCAGCAACAGCTACTGGTGTTTCATCTGAAACAGAATTTTACACTGATTTTTGCATCAACTACTTTACTATATGCTTCCCTAATGAAAATTAAGTTAAATGAAAAAGAAGGTGTCTGACTTGTCAAGAAGTGTGAAAATATACAAATATTCATAATGGACATAATTAATGGAGGCTTCCAGATGGTGCAACTGAACTGGTTCAGTTAATGACAAAGAAGCAGCTGGATTCCAGAAAGAGACATTACATATATCAAAAAAAGCCAATGCAACTAGAAATGTCACTGTCCTGGGCAGACTTGTATCCCCAGTCGCCTGTTCTGTTTATGTTACATATTAAGTTCTACACCTTTAAGATTGGTTCCAAGAGTGAAGTGGGGGGAAGAAGAAATGTGCAGTTTGTTTGCAGAAACTGCACTCACTCCCCTGCATGCTTCTCTGGACTGTGTCTGCAGCATGGACAGACAGTGGGACAGAGCTCTCCTTTGCTTTTAGTTAGTTTTTAGCTAGCCGAAGCAGAGAGGTTCCCTGGGCTTTTTCCTTTTTCTTAGATCAGTTCAAACCTGATCTGGACTGAAAACACAGACAAACCCTGGGAGCTCATGCCTGTGGCTCACTGAGGCCTGGGCCTCGGAACTTTCCAGCGTCAGAGGGACTGATAAAAGACTGAGCAAGCTGAGCTACACCCCATGAAAAGGACTTCTTTGGATTTGCCACCCCTTCAAACACTGAGAGGTTCTATTGTTTAATATTATTCAATTTCTGTTAAATAAACAGTTTTTTCCACTTTTCTCCAAGGAAATCTTTTTCCCAAACCAGGTGGGGGAGGGGCTGTTTGAATTTGCTTTCTGGACCGAACCACATTTGGAGGTTTTCTCCCAAATTTGCCCTAACCAGGCACTAATAAAAAAAATTACAGAAAAGCAAAGGGTGCAAGAAGGCCAGACAGGGCTGCCACAAAAAAACCCCAAACCACCCACAAACAACCAAACAAACAAAGAAGCTAAAAACAAGAAAACAAAAAAATCCCCAAATATCCACAAACAAAAAACCAACCAACCAACCAAAAAAAACCTCAAAAATAAAACAAAGAAAAAACAACAACAAAAAACCCCACCAAATTTAAATCTCATAGTTCATTTTTTAAATCAATCCAATGCTAAGGTATTTGAGCTAAGAAAAAATTACTTTTATAGTAAGAACTGAAAGTAGACACATTGAATACTGACTTTGGAGCAAAGAACAAATACTTTTCCCACTGAAGGCAGAGGTAAAATGCTGATGTAAAACCTTGTTAATAATTGTCTGTCACTTGATATGTCTGCACACTGACTTGCTCTTTAAATGTTTTGTAACACGTACCAGTATTTTATCTAACACAGAGATGCAAACTAATTTCCTTCCAGTGAACTGGCTCCTGAAAGTTCAGGGAGCAAAAGAGTTCGGCTAAGTACAAAATGTGCCTCACTTCCTCCATCTTGTGGGCACCAGTGAATGTTGCAACCACGATGCATCTTGACTCAGGAAAACATTTAATCACATTCTATATATCTTAATATCAAGGGAATATTTTCTTAATGTGCACTTACAAACTTGAATTTTGTTTAAATCCCTCTGTGATAATGAGCTGTCTCTCCATTCCATTATTAAAATTAATAGAATATCTTTGGTGTTGGGTTTTATTTGTCAAAATAATCATGGACATACAGGGCTATAAACAGAATGGAAGAATCACATAAAGCGAGGCATTAACTCACCCACTGGTGATGTCGTCAGCCCTGATGTTCTTGCCCAGCACGTCACCATCGCTCATGTATCCGGAGGCATCCATGGCGATGCCCTCGAGGTCGATGTCGTCGCCAGCCTTGTCGGTGATGTCCACGTGGCAGATGCTGCTGCCTCGTGTGGCCAGTTGCCGCCGCAGCGGTGCTGAGTACAGGTAGCGCCCGGCACCAGGCTCGGTGCTGATGAAGCGGCTGGCGTTCCCCCGGGGGGGGTATCCGTTCCCCATGGACGGCGCGTCGCCGGCCTGCAGCCGTGGGCTGGACTGGCCCAGTCTCCAGGACAGCGGTGTTGGCCGGCCCGTCAGGCTGAGGATGCTGCGCCCGCTGATCTCAGTGGTGACGTTGGTGTCAAATGTGGTCTCCAATGTGCTTGAAAGGAGAGATGTGATGCCTTAGGACTTTGGCTTTTATATGTTTCAAATCCTGTACTGCTTTAGTGTACAACTGTAAACGCCATACAGAGTGTTAGTTAACTGTCTCCGTATTTGGTCAGACAAAACAATCCGGGCCTGAAATTCAAGGACATCCTACTGCCTCAGGCCCCAAAAGTATAAACAAAGTGAATTGAGGGGAGAGCAAACTGGGGTATATGACTTTACATACACTGAATCTGTAATTGGAGAACTAACATCCGATATGTTAATGGACCAAACTTATAATTGTCTAAAAACTTGTGACCATCGTCCATCTTGTGTGTAGCCTCTGGAAGACTTCTGACTGCCCAAGGGGTACCTGTCTGAAGGCCCTTAATAAATACCCACTTTACTCTCTTAATTTTGTCTAGCCTCTGTTCTAGGCATCACTCCAAGGCATCAGATGCACTGGATCAAATGTGGCTCTTACACAGAATGCTGTGAGATTTCAGGGGCTTCCAAGGCTCTGAATGCTCAGCAAGTTACTGATTATATGTAACTTCTTATTCTCTGTTTATAGTAATAAATAACTAACAATTTACTGCTACAACACTTGGGGAGATCCTTTCTTTTCACTTTTCAGGTCTTTCCCCCATGTTCCCAAAGAGACTCTTGCACCCATGCCAGCAGGTGCTCTACATACATGTGAGAAGACTTAAGCAGGAGCTTTTTAATGGATTATCCACAATATCAAAGCATATCTTTCTCATCTTCAAGCACATACAACAGCAAGGGAATAGGATAATATGCTGACTTAAGGAAAACCTGCTGAAGTACTGTTTTTCTGATGTATTCCTTTTTATTGCCTGCATTCATGAAAATTCTAACTCTGGACATGTCTTGGCCCAGCACCAAGACATAAACTATTTCTACACCATGGAGAGAATTAAATGAAAAAAGTAAGAAGAGCCAAAAAAAATATTTTTTTCAAAATATAATTTGCATATTAACAAACCAGTAGTGAACTATGACTTACTTTGAAGATGTTCAAATCCGAATCAGAAAAAGCAATAAATTATTCATATATTCGTGAGTTATGTGTATTTTAAAAAATATTGATGAAATTTATATATGGAACCCTAAAAATGGGACTACACCATGAGTTTTCAGGCGATGTGTACAGATTGCAAGGCTATACTCTGAATACTCATCACTGAGTTGCAGCTAATTTATTGCAGCTAATCCATAGCTGCAACTTCTCTTACCCACATGAACTCCTTTTTTGTTTTCCTGCTCAACTAAGTGCCACTTTTTTATTTATTGTGGATATTAGTAAAAATAAACAGCACTGTACCATTCTCAATGTAATGTTACATGTAAACTGCAAAAATCTTTATATTCTCTGGTTATAGTAATAAAACCATGAAGGGATGTCACAATTGAAATTTGCAAAGAAAAATAGCTTTGGGAATTCATCTTTGCAAGCTCAGCTTCAGTTTCAGATGCAAAGCACAAAAGTGTTCCCCCAATAAACTCATTTAGGGCTGGGGTACATAAGGCACCAAGCACTAGGTAGGACCCTTATGTCATTAGTGGCCAAACAGCTTATTCTCCCAAACTTCTTGTTCAACACTGAAAAGATCTAATTCACACAATGTTTAAATGTAACACTAATCTTTGTTTATTTGCAGCATATTTTAAATATTGCTGAAGATTTCCAAATTCTGCTCTACAAAGAAAAAGCTGTTACATTCAGGGGATGACTAACAATATTAAAAAAATTTGTTTGTCCAAAGTTTGGTCAGGAATTTAAGTTATGCATTTGATAATGTGGGTCAAGCACAGTTCACCTCTTATTTAAACAGAATATTACATGTTCAGGGGGAGAGAGTAATGAGAAGTTACTCAACAGTAAGAAGAAACATTTTAAACTGTAACTTATATTCAAACATCACCTCACACATTTAACAAGTGATTATTATTGACCTCTAAGTCAATACAAATCCCATCCCATCAATTCTTCATCATACCTCTCGATAACCAGCCAACATTATTCAAATTCTGTGCATTGAAGACAAAAATTACAAGATCAGTATCTCCCATTGTCAGTGTTAATCATTTTTCTAAGGGTGCAACCCAGCCAGGTGTAAGAGATGTGAAGTAAGGGCAGAGTGGTTTCCATTTTTTTATGAACACAGTGGTGTCCCTACCTGTGGGTGACCTGGGTTCCCCGCAAACTGGACATGGTTTCCTCCAGGTTCTGCCGAAGGTCAGCGATGTTTTTCACAGTTCTCAACCGCCGAGTCTCTGGATCCTCTCCTACAGGGAAAATAAGCCTTGAGTAAGGACCAGGCAGGGAACATCACAGAACTGAGCTGCAACCTATGCCTGAATCTGACTCAAATGCACTTTTTTCTGACTTTCTAAGCTGGTTAGGCTTGAGATTTCATTCCCCCTTGGCAGGCACCTGCCATCATCACATCCTGACTGAAATGAGCTCTGCAGCATTACCCTCATTGCACAGGCTGCCTTTGAGATGTTGCTGTACTGTCATTTCCCATGTCATTTCCCAATTTAAATTAAAGGTTAACTTTCAACCTCATTAGAATATACACTCCATCAATACCACCCTTTCCATCTAATATATTGACACAATTAACATTAACCTGACGCAAGCAATTTCTCCAATGTTGTGTTTTCACTAGATCTTCTTTGTCCTACAGTAACAGCTTTCCATAAACTACACAGTGCTGACTGGGTGGGTGTTCCATGATGAGTGATGTTTCAGGTAAAAAAAGAAAACGGTTTTGCATGTCAACATCACGAGACAATTACTATTCCTAAAATGTGCTGCTACATGACATGAAGTTGGGGCATGGCTTAGTTTTCACAGCACTTAGAAATCCTGTTCTTTAAATACTTTGTTCAAAAACACATTCATGTCCTGCTCTTTAAAAGTAGTTTATGTACACAAAAAAAAAAGTCTTCTTACTGCCTGAGCATAATTTCATTTTATCAAATTAATAATTGAATTAGTGCTTCAGCATAATTTATTTACGTGCTGTCAGCTGTCATTTCAGAAATGCTTTGGCTGCTACCTCAGCTGAGTGTTATAGAGTTAAATCCTCTTAGAGGCTGAAGAGAAGTGAATTTCTAGTAGTGCAGGCATATTCTTTGTAAGCTGAAAGCTGGAACAAAAAAAACTGTCACAAAGATTCTGTTGAGCACAGAAGGAAATTATTTCAGTCTAGAAGGTTTACAACTCGTGACTGAAGAAAATACTACAGTAAATGTAAAACTTTTCATATTTTATATCAGCCTTCTCTGTACAGGTGATGCATTTTTGAGCTGCCAGGATGCTGGGCACCCACACAATTGCTAGTTTAGATGGATATCTATATATTACACACATCAGAAGTGAGAAGAACCAGACAAAAAAAGCTGTTGGAACTTTCTACATTCTCTGCTTTAAATTTCATATTTCTAAAAGATGCCAGGTTGGTGGCACAGAAAAACCCACTCACTCCCTGTTGCCTACAAAGCAGCAGTGCTACAAACTACTGACCAAAGTGCTTAGTGCCCATGTGGGCATTTTTCTTTTAATCAGTCTCTACTCTCTGGGAAATCATCTCCCTGAGTTACAATTCACTTAAACCAGAGGGTCAAACAATTATGGGCTGGCTGGACTGAAAACATCCACTTAACAAGATCGATTACTTCAGCCAGTGGGTCTCTGGAACAGCAAACATTTTCTATACTCATGGATCTACAAATTTTTGTAGTAAAAAACATAAAATATTTATAGGATTTTAGCTTAACAAATGTCACGGTGCTCTTTTACAGATCATTTCACAGATGTTAAGACAATGGTAGGTAACTTCTTAAGAAAACACACAAGAGACAAACTAAATCAATTTCTTCTGAGATCACTCATGCCTAAATTGATAACAAATTTTCACTGAAATTACATTCCACTGCTTGAATTGTAACTATACTTAAAAGACAGATATTGGATAGTTGGCCCCTAGAGCTTAATTCTGAAATCACTTAGCTCCTCGTGAGAAGGGAGCATTCTTAAACAATTCTGCTTCCATTTTTCCCTACCTATGCTCTCTTTTGTTTCACATGTGCTTTTAAATTAATAGCATCAATAGCTGCTATGCAGGGAGAGAAGATATCTGTGCCTTATTTCTTCTAATATACTTGGGGTGAGGGGCTATTTTGTTTAGTTTGCTCTGTTTCCCCCAAGTCCCCTTCATGGATGCTGCTGTCTGGTCTGACTGTGCACAGCTGGGGTTGGCATCTCCCTTCTTTGAGGTTGTCAGCTGTCTTCTGCCACAGGATCCCAAAACTTACATATTCTTACATAGCTGAGTAATAGTTTGTACTTACATAATATCTGTCATTAAAGACCAAAGACCTTTTGTGATCTAGAAACACTTCTCAGTTTGCAGGCTGAAATACATCCAGCCCAGCCACTATGATGATTAAGAGGTAATGCTGAAAAAGTTTAAGCAGCTGGACACTGTGTTTCTTACTTGCAACTCTTATATTTAAAAATGAACACAAAAATGTTCTCAAGAATTTTATCCCGTGTGCCTTTTAAGTACTTAATCCACCTATGTATAAATTGTACACACAGATATGTTCACTTAGGCATTCCTGCAGCCCTCTTCCTCACCAGTGACTCTGCTTCTCACCTTTGCCATCAGCACACAGGTATAAAGGCAGCATTGATAGAATAGGCAATACGGTACAAAATTAATCTCATTGTGGAACTTTTAGCCACATCACTTTTCCAAGGAGGGCATTTGGTTTCAAACCCCACATTAGACTGGGGGACACCAAGACTAAGCAGTTGGAAAAAACCTGAGATATCCTACAAATGAGACATCCTGCAATAGCACACAGTATTCAAAGTCATAGATATTGCTGAAATAGGGACAGGAAGAGTTTAGACTGCGACTTTAAACACACGTTAGATCACATTAGTAGAATCTAATAGATTCCAAGAGAATATGGTTGCTGAAAATCCCTTTGTTATATTGATAAGTTTAATTTTTTTTGCTAACTAGCTTATACTTCTTACAGTAGCAGGAATTCTAGATAAATACACTAGGTACTTTCTAATTTAGACTGCTCATATTCTAGCTACAACCAGCTTCTGCTTCTGTATGCTGGACACAATGGAGTGTAGCTGAATTTTGGTGCCCTATCGCTGCGAAGGCTATTTCTCAAATTGATCAGATTAATGTGAGTGATACTGAGATTCCTCCAAACCAAAACATCAAGGAAATGAACACAGCCTCTTCTGTAAGCTCTGAAATGAAGTTTTTAAAACTAAACAATGCATATTAAATGCTTGGGAATACTTAGGTTCCTTATAGTAGTTAAATCCTAAAAAATTATGCACAGCTCCTAGAAAAACTTAAAGCAGGCAAAATTCCTGGTGATTTCAAGAGATTTGGGGAGCACACTTGTGCCGAACTTAAGCATCTAGAGTTCAAATTACTGACACCCGGTCTTCATTGCTGAAGAGCTGAAAGAAATACAGTTATTAAGAACTAAAGCATTAGGAATAAAATCAATTTGCTCTAGCCCATTCTTATTTAACCAGATCACAGCCAGTAATGGGTCATGCTGCAAGACTTACCTGAGAGGTCCTCAACGGCAGGCTGGGCAGTTTTGACATAAAGAGCAGAATCCATGCTGACCCCTCCTGTGCTGGCCTCGGCTGTTACGTTCCCTTCATTGTCTGTCTGAGATCTGGAAAGCAAAACAAAACAGGAATGTGCAGCCACTCTCCATCCAAAGTATCTCAAGTATAACAACAAGATGAGTGCACCTGCCCTCAGCCACTCTGTCCCACTCTCCAGAACAGACCAGCAGACTGATTTTACATAATTCATTAGTCCCATGTTGAATTATGTCCTAGAAATGGAAACAAGCACTCAGCTGTAAAAAATAAAAAATTCATAGTCAAGGATAGGCTTCACAGCTCATCAGATGGGGTCTTAAAACACTTGGATTTCCAGATGTGTTTTAATTATCAATAACATCAGTTGTGGCTAATCTGATCCTCTCCTATAAAGTCTGTATTGCATAAAGATAAAGCAGGAAGCATCTGATAGCATGTTACACTCATGCTAGGTTCCCTTCAACATCACTTCCATTTTAAAAGAAATGACTGGGCAAAACCGACTTCCAACTCCAATTTATTGTCTGATATTATGGCTGCTAGATAATGAAAGGTGATGTAAGGATCTATTGTTAAATCTGAGTAAGATACTGTGACTCATTTCACTTTACTAATTGTGCTATGTTTTTGCTCATAGAACCAAACCAACAGGCAGCTGAAGTTCTCCTGCCCCAAGGGTAACTACTGTTAAAAAGTGAAGACACAGCGGGGAATAATTATTGCAATACTCTTAATGTTACCTGACTCTTGTAGCAGGATGCACTGCCTGGAGTGGGGGTAAAACAACTGGAACAATGTCCAATTTACAGAGCTGACTGTGGCAGAAGGAGAAGGGGCCTCTTGCTGCTTTTGGTGTTGAATAATGCTGAAACCAGCCTGACTCATCAACCCTGAAGTTCAACCTCCTGACAGGGAGGTGAAGATGTGGCAGACTTGGTAAAGTACCTGATAAAGGAACTAACAATGATACCACTGGCAACTAGAGATGCTGGGCTGACACAGCTGGCCAAGACACATGACTGACGGTCACTTCATACTATAAAAGCCCAATCCCACTCTTTAATGGCAAGGCCTTCTAACACATCCCTCCTTGGAGTTCATGCACAATCCTCCCTTGAGTGGGGACATCCTGGAGAGTAAGCAAAAAAGATGTGCCCGCAGTCATTGGTATGGGTGAATAACATCAATCTCAACTGAATAATTGCTTTTAATATAACTTTAACATAATTCTTTTGATATTGTTTCAAAAATAATGAATTATCTATACTAGTAATCACAGCTATCCTTACTGTGTAGTAAATAATTCTGATTGGAAACTATTAGTCTAATCATTGTCAAAATAAATCACTTATTTTCATATAAATATATCTGGTTTGCCATCCTTAATCCTACCGGACAGTTGAATTACATGAAGTTCAACTACACCTATATAATCATATATAGACATGAACAAAGTTGACAAAGTCTGGTGCTAAGCCTGGATCCAACTTCATCAAGAACTCCTCTCTGAGGAGTTTAGAAAGCAAGGAGGTCCTTTCTGCATCTCCTAACTCAGTGGGAGGGCTTCTCTAATAAACTTTGCTGAAGCTCCCTTTCTGCCCGGGACAACCCTATACAAATTGCAGGACAATTTCTTAGGTCTTTTGCCTAAAAAAGCCCCCATCAAACCCAAACAAAAAGTCTACAGGCAGCTGAAAAATACAAATTAAAGTAACCTTAACTGATGTCAGAAAACACCTGAGCCTTCTACTGCAATGCATTAACAAGTGCATTTTGTAGACTGAAAAAATGTCTGGATAGCAAATACAGCAAATATAAAAATGTGTTATGTTTGCCTTGCAAACCAGTATGTTCTGATTTTTCTCTTTCCTTTTAAAGCTAACATGATTACAGAGTTTGGCCTTTTTTTCTCCAGCGCCAAAAAGTAAACATTATTTTTCAATTTTCCAGCTGCAAACAGACAGTTTCATTCCTGATTTTGGTAAAAGGTCAAATAAATACTGTGTGGAGTTTATCAGTATGTTTAGGTTACAGACAATGTATGGACTGAATCTACTTTTACACTTTAGATGATGATATCTGTGTTCAGACTAAGACCAATACTAAGAACAATGAAGGTAGTGATACCTTCATATGAAGAAACATATGCATTATGTAAGAAACAGCATACCTTCAGATGAACACTGTAGTGATACACTTAACAAGTCATCTCCAAAAATTTCTGCTTCCCAGGTCCCTAGCATTTAATTCCATACACACAGGTAGAATTCTCAAAGGGGCCAGAAAACCCAAGGGTTGCTCTTCCCATTCTACATTCCTTCACAGGCCTTTGGCATCCCTCTCCTTCAGGTTCAGTCCACTGACATTCATTCTTATTTAAAAAACGTGACTGACCATTTTTTATGCTACATCTGCCAACAGATCCAAGCCAAAATGTGTACAGTAGAGCTGAAAAAACCATGGGACAGGGCAACAAAAATGACCAAAGGTCATGAACAGAATCTCTACAAGTGAAAACTAAAGAGGCTAGGTCACCTTAGCCTAGAAAGGACACATCTTAAAAGGAGGTGAGAAAGCTCTTTCAGATTACGAGCAGCAAGAGGATAATAAAGACAGTGCAAACACTTGCATCCTCTTCCTATGAAAGAGCTTAGGAGTGTCAAAAACCCCCACGAGATGGCTATCCAAACCAAAAATCCTATCCTCTGACTAAGAAACTTCTTGTCCCAGTCATGCTGTGTCCTTAAGAATCTCTGCTACTGATTTCCCTCTTATTACTTCCCTACTATCCCTAGGATACTTGCCTATGTATTCTCTACTGCCACTGTCAAGCAGAAGGTGCTTCAAACAGAAAACAGACTAGACAAAGGTTACCTGTGACTTCATTTGGCTGCTCATTTCACTATCTCAGGGTTAACACATACAAAACCACAGACTTCTTGTGTGGCCTTACTTAAATGAAAGTTTTTTGGGTTTGGGGTTCTTTTGGGTTTTTTTTTTAATTTAAATTTCCAACTCCTGCTTATAATGAGGCAGCTCCACCACCATCAGCCACAATGAAGACCCTGAAAGTGTCCTGGCATGGTTACAACTTTCAAAGCTATGGTGCACAAAACAAACATGATACATGTTCTTGTACCTTTTGGAAGAGAAGCACCTGGTCAAGGAGGTGTTCAGATTGTCATCTTTCCTGCTAGCAGGGTTGGATTCAACCATTATTCCCCCTGCTGTCTATCACAACTTCTCACACAGCCTTCGCCATCAGTTTTTGTGAAATTGCATAAATTGCCTACACTCTTGAAGCAAGAAACTTCTCCAAGATGTAGCATTTACCTTGCTGCTTCACTCCCCTGCAAGTGTCCAGAATGACCCTTCTGGGCACCCCATTCCCCCAGCCCCCAGAGGTGTGTCCTGTACCTGTACATGAAGGGTGCGACGGTGGCAGTGTTGGGGTGGCTGTATTGCTGCTGAGGATGAGGTAGCTGCACACTCACGGTGTTGCTGCCTGTGGTGTGGGTTGTCACTGCAGGCCCGTTCACGGCCTGGCTGCTGCTACTGCTGTGGGGACCCCCAACGCCCTTCCCCTCAGAGGAAGCCAGGCTGGAGGAGGAGCTGGAATGATGGCTGTCCAGCTGGGACTTCTGATGTGAGAGCCCTGAGCTGGCTTTCCCGCCACGGCTCCTCTCACCTTCCTTTGCAGGAACAGGGGCACTTGAGGATTTCCCTGTGGTGTTTTTTGTTCCTGGTTTTGGTATTCCACTGTGCAAAGGGGCAGAGGCCTCCTTCTTGGCACTGTTCAGCTTCCCTCCTTTAGGGATCAAGCTTGTGATCTTGGACGATTTTTTTGGCATCTCTGTTGTTGTTATTACTGCTGTCTGTTCTTTAGGTTCCTCCTTCAGGTCCAGCTTCTCAGTGATGGATGTTCTCTTTGTTACATCTTTACTTTTATCCTTTTCTTTCTCTTTTTGTTTCTCTTTCTCCTTCTCATTACCCTTTGGAGAACTTTTCTTATTAGTCAGTGCACGGCTGAAAGTCCTTTGTGCAATTCCCTTGAGTGCAATTTTGGGGCTGCTGGACATCGATCCCAGGTTGTTGACATTCTGATTGGTGGCATCAATTTCTTCACTCTCCTCAAAGGTGAGAAGCGTCTCCAGCTTTTCACAGCTGTTGTCCCGAGAGCCCGGACACTCCAGTGTTGTCCCTGCTGCTTTGGAGCCCCCTTTGCTGTTGAAGAGTTTTAGTTTCTCCAGCATGGATTTCTGACCATTGGGAGCTGTTTTGGTGATTTCTGAGGGTGGCTTTGGAGGCTCCAGTGCTGGCTGCTTCACAGATAACATGGAAGACGTCGCTGTGTGCTTGGCACTGAGGGACTTGCTGCGCCAAGGTTTAATAGCAGAGCTGGGCTGAGGGATGGCTGAGGAGTTATTGCAAGGAACAGCAGTACCGCAGCTTTGAACAGAGGATGAGACATTTTCATTCATTCCTGTGGGCTGGAAAGCTGTGCTGTCTGCAGGCTCTGAAAAAAAAACACAGAAACAACCCAAAAAACAACACAGTAGTACCCGGTATTAGAGTTACTATGAGATTGTTTATGTAATGAAACATCAAGAATTTCACACTGCAAATATTAAAAAGACACATCAGTATTTTCAACATCAGTGAAATTCCAATGAAATAAAAGCCAGGTTTTTTTCTACCCAGCAGAACAGCAACAAGCTCCTACTGTATAATTTACATTTACTTGCTGTTTCAAGAAAAAGAAGGAAGAAAAATAATCTCTTCCAGTTCAAACCAAAATGTGTTCTGCAATGTGCTCTCCCTTATTAAGTCCACAATACTTTTTCATTAGCAAAAACACAGCCCTATTTTGTAACTAAGGGTTCCCTCTGCTTTTGGCAAAATACTTGCTGTCCAAGTTTGATTCTTAGAAAAACCTCAAACACAAAAAAATGCAGGAGTAAGGAAAAAAGTAAAACTAAAGTCCTTTCAGTTATTGCGGGTGGGGGTAGTAATATCTTCATAATGCAAAGGTAGAAGAAAACTCCATATACAAAAAATAAAAGTAATTGTGCCCTTTTGTAAAGAACCTAAATTAAGTATTACCACATATCCCAATACAGTTGTAAGAGAAACTTTTGACAGTACCTGTACAGCCCTTCCCCACAGAGAAAACATTAGTTAGTTCCTCCGAATGTTATTTGTTCTTATTAAGAAATTAGTTCCGAGCCTAAAGAGAGCTTGAAAAATCACACTCACCTACCGGTGGCCACTTCTCCTCTGAATCAGTTTCTCTTTGCAGAATTTCCCTTTTGGAGATGTTACTCTCTCAATTATCACAAATATGGTTTCTGTTAAACGGCTCATGTTTCCAATTAAATTTTGTCATCTGTGTCTGTTCGCCTGCCCAGCAGCCTGCTGGGGATTAACGGCTCTTACCTATATTTCCCTGCCATCTAGCACTAAAGTAAACTGTGTACAGAGCTGCATTTTTTTAAATCAAAAATCAACAGCAGTTGAGAGCGTGCATTCTCGGCAGCAGGGGCAGCCCTGTGAATCCAACCCCGTAAATCACGAGCTGCTGCAGCCACACAAGGACTGTTTTACTTCACTTTCAGTTGCTCAGTGAAGATACAGCTCTGTTAACCTCCCTCCTCTGATCCAAACCAGATCTACTGAAGATTTAAGTCACATACATCTTCCTGACTTAGCACAGAATCATGTTTCTAAGAGCATTATAATAACCTCAACCATTTCAAATGGTTATGGACAAAGTGGAATAGCAGTAACTAATGACACTAATGATACTTTAAAAAATATTCAGAAGTCAGAAGGTTCCCAGGACTCTTAGCCAGTAACTATTATACTGTCCTGTTTTTCTTGTCCTTTTCCTATGGCAAAGTACCCACATGGAGCTGGAAGACAGACACGGACAGGAATCAAGCTGCTTTTAAGCTTGTGCCAGCCTGCTGACTTCCAGGGCATTACTCCTGTTTTACACTAGTACAGAAGGAAAATCAAACCACCAAATATCCCAAACAGTGATGCCATCTGGTCTCTCGCTGCTCTGCTCAAGCCTGCTGAATTCAACCCAATGTGTTAAGGAGGACCAAAAAGATAATGGCATAGGAATCAGAGAATCACTAAGGTTGAAAAAGACAACCAAGATCAAGTCCAACCATTAACACCGGACTGCCAAACCCACTACTTAACTACACCCCTAAGCACCACACCTGCAGGTTTCTTTGAGCGCTTCCAGGGATTCCACCACTGTGGGAGGAGTCCTAGTGACTCCCAGTGCAAACAGCAGCAGTGACCTGACACAGTGCCCTGGCACAGACACAGAGGAAGGAAGGTGGCAACCTCTTCACAAGCTGCCAGCAAAGTTCCTCACTCTGCTTTCAAAAGTTGAACCACTGCTCTTTCCTTCATGTCTCTTACTGTACACTGCTGCTTTGTTTTTGTTTTCATTTCCTGAAGTCCTCCTGCTCATCACAGTCCACATCCCCACACCACACCAGGCTCCTTTTGCACACTCAGAACAAGCAAGACCTTTTCTCAGCCTTCCACAGAAGACATGCAGCAATGGAGTGAAAGCTTCATAAAAATCCCAACTGTGCATACTGTACAGCTAATTTGCATAGATTATTTTTAAAAATAGTAATAGCCCATCTCATTATTGAGATATTGCTATAGGAACTGGAGATTGACAGTATTTTCAACACTAAGTTCCTAACCGACATGTCTTCTGGCCTAATCATGCTAAACAAATCTCAGCACAAAGAACAGCCATGCCCAGAAATCATCAGAGCTGCCTGGGATTCATGAAAATGGCTAGGATGCATTTACAACCAGGTCCAGGGAGGGACCCAATGTACTGATCAATATGGGCAGGGAAGCCTTCACTTGCTCAGATAAACAGGACTGGGATGAAAATGACCAGTAAGGGTTGTTACCTATATGAAGTAGAAGAGCTGGTTGTACACCTTGCTAGTACAACATATGCAGGCACGAAAACTCAGCTCAGGGTCTGAGCACACAGACAACTGAGGTGATTTCCTAGAAAAGAAATCTGCCTTCTCAAACAGGTGCTTCACAACAGCTGGAGAACGATACAGGTCCCAGGTGTACAGGATGAATAAAGCCAGCCTGCATTGCCCAGCACTCAGAGCCTACACAAAGTCACTCACCTGAAACAAGAGGGACCTGAGAGCCAGGTCCATAACCTGGCTCAGAAATCTGACCCTGTCTCAGACACTGAGCTGGCTGCTAGGTCACTGCACAGCAGCAGAGGCCACCACATCAAAACAGGGCTCTGACCAACTCCACAATGTTCTTCTGGAAGTGAATGGAAAGGGTTAGCTGATTTGGGACTTCAGCTGCATCCTAACAGCACAGATGAGTGCTCCAGTTCACAGACCTCTGGGAAAAAATGCTTGGCTTGGATAAAGTGAAATGGCTTGTTTTCCAAATCCCAAAGCAGTGCTCAAAATTTATTTCCCAGCAAAATCCAGAACTTTTTTATTTCTCCTTTTTTTTTTTTTAAACATTTTCAGGAAATTTATTTATTTATTTGTTTACTTATTTGTTTGGTCACAGACTAAAATATGTTTTTTCACAGTTTATTTGTTTATAAACACAACACTCTCTTTGTCTCAACGCCCCCACATACACCCTCCTGTCTGTTAGTGAATTTTGCTTCCACTGCCAGTGGCATAGGAAGAGCACAGTGCAGCTCTGTTTACAGACATGTCAGAGAAACCAGAATTAGGACAATACTATGACTGTGACAATAAAAAAAATATAATATATTGCAACAGTAATTTTCAGAGTGTCTACTTAACATTTTCTACAAAGTGCATTCTATTAATACTGGATGATATGCACTTGTAATGAATGAAAAATATTCACAAAGTCTACAGTTAAGCTGGAACACTTTGGGAAAGGAAATAAGGTACTTTCTGACATAACTATGGTGGATTTTGATTTGTACTTGGGTCAAATACGGTGAAACTGGAAATTGAACATACTCAAGTGATTTATTACATTGCACCATGCACAGTTACTGCAAGAAATAAAAGGTTCACCCTAAAACACTCTCATGAAAAATTGCCCCAGCTTACGAAAACGCCAGGTTTTCAGATTCTCCATTTCTTCCTTACAAACAAGTGCTGGCTCTTTTACTCCTCTGGCCAAGTTTGTTAAGTGTTGCTGTTGGACACGAAATAAGAAGCGTGGATTCAATGCAGCAGCAGAAAGAGGATCATCAGAAGAGATTTTTATTTTGGAACTTTCAGCCCTTTTAATAAGGTGTTCCAATACAGGTTTAACATGATTGGTAAAGGGAACAACACCTCTCTAGTCCCATTGGTGGAACAAGGGAAAACACACTCAACACAGCTGTACGATATTGTTTTGAGAACCTTGAACTATTTATAAAAATATTCCTTGTGAGAAAAACTTCCTCAAGAAACTTTCTCTTGGGAAGAGAATTTTTCACTGACAGGATGAAAACTCTCTCAGACTCAGAAAATCAGGTCCACAGGTAAGCAAAAGGAGTTCTACTGCCAGCATGCAGTTTCAAATGCCAGGTTTCCTAATGAAGCAGCAACATCAATTTGTGGAGAACACATCAGTATGCAAAGGGGAAAGTTTTATTCAACATAGCATAGGCCCTTCTTTCATGAAAAGGGGAGCAGGTTTCATGCATTCAATTAATAAGCTTATTATTTCCCATGTGTTCCTTTGTGAGGGAGGTATTTTCTTTCTTCAGCAACCTGCATTAACTAAAACTGACTATAAAAGAAATGTTTTCAAATCCAAGCCAGTCTACAATAAATAACGATCACTTTCCTCTTTTCAAAGTCAAATCTTGGCATGAAATCTATTTTGTTCCTAATGCTCCTGTTAAAAAAGATGTTGGTGGTCCAGTTACAATGCCAGTACACACTGTAGCATGGGTAAATCTGATTTCAGCTGCTCCTGCAAAGACTGAACTGCATCTGCAAACCCACCCATTTTTGAAGAAGAAAAAAAAGAATCTGAAGGCTTATGATTTAATTCTTCCACAGAAGTTTTTGAGAGCTTATAATTAGGTCAGGAAAAAAAAATATGCAATTTCCCATCATTTGTCATGTTCACTCTAAGTAAGTTTTGATTTGCTAAAAGTGAAAACTTTCAAAATCCATCATTACAAGCATGAAAGGCAACACACAGATAAAGGACGTTCTCATAGTTACTCTCCTTAAGAGGGTCAAGAACTTAACAGCATTTTTACCCATTTTTGAATGAACAAACTTTTATTTTTTATTTCACAGATATGGGAAATGTAAGTTCTTATGTAGAGAAATATATTTTAGTCCACTCTATAGATTAGATTTAAAAGCAAATCCACAATGAGATTCTAATGTAGGAAATAAAAGCAGCTCTGCTCTATGACATTAGAGTATCAGAACTGCAGAAACTGCTGTGGCAGCTTCATCATTTCCCATCTAGAAGAATAAATGGTGAATCTTGACCCCTCCCATCCACCCACCAGAAGACTCTCCTTCAAGCACTATACATAAAGTCCTACAGAGAAGAACTTTTTAGCTGAGCTGTTCTCTTCTTCAATGATCATTTATCAAACCCTGTAAGTATTGAAATGTCTGCATTCCTACCAGGAGATGAATATAAAAATCCCAATCTTTCCATAATCCAAACCATGAGCAGGTAGAGCAGAACACAAGTGATCTAGCACACAGTCCCTCCTCAAAATAAGCACAACTCTTGTGGCCAACAAAAATTTCCATTTCAATTTTCATTGTAACACTGGGAGAGCTGCAGCTGGCAGGAAGACACTAGCTGAGCTATCAGCTTGGGGTGGGTATGGCCTCCACCCACAGGATAGCTGAAGCTTTCTGTTCTCTCTTCTATTCTGGACCACAAAAAAACTCAACAGAAATTAGTTTTTAAAGCAGAAATTGCCCGATAGGTAGGTTCTGTATAAACTGAGAAAAGCCTGAATAGGGAACATTTTTGCTTTGCAGAGGATAAAATCTTAGAATTATAGCTGAAACCATAGTTGGAAGAGACCTTAAAGATCATCTCCCTGCCCTGGGCAGGAGCACCTTCCACTAGACCAGGTTGCTCAGGACCCTTTCTAACTGAGCAGAATTGTTTCCTTCAGCTTCTGCCTACTCATTTTCCCTTTAACGGTGATTAAATTTAATGTAACACAACACAAAAATTACCTTTACTCTGTGGTATTTTTCTTTCCTTCCATCACATCTGCTTCTTCAATCCCAGTGTTGTAAACTTTGTAACTTCAACAGCAGTTCCACACATTCACAGAAATGTGTTCTATCTCTGAAAACCCTCACCAAAGCCCGTGGATATATCAGAAACTCAACTTCCATGTTTTTGTAAAGCTGCCTCCATTCACACAGAGCTCCAGCACATGGAACAACGGTTCTGCTGTTGGCTAGTTCACTTAGCCGAGACTCAGCATTTTTGCTGAGGTGAGGGGAAATAAAACTGGAGCACAGGCAGCCCCTTTTCTCATTGTCTCACCATAACCAACTAAGACATTTGAATTCCTCGTTGTGTTTGTTTAGTTACTGTAAAATTCAAAATGCTGTCGACATGAATGCCTAAGAAAGGCTGGAGGGACCTCTACTGACCACATACCAGTTAGATGATCATAAAAATAATGAAACCAAGTTTACTGTGCCATTCAAAACAAGTAGCACTTTCCATTTTATACTAGACAAATACCATTCTTGTTCATTCTTCTCCATTTCCTTCTCACTATTTGTACAGTCTGATCCCCCAAGATTTCTCATAACAGACTTATTCAAAAGCATTAATGAGTTCCAGGCAGGAAGCGGTTATGGAGTTTTTCATTAGACTTTACACTTAACTGGAGTGGACAATACGTACAGTAAGCAGCCTTTCTCTGACACATCTCTCCTGCAGGTTGTATGAAATAGGCACCATGAAAATTCTGAGTGGTCTGAGAATTGCAGTCAGGAAATACTGTCCATTTATATCAAAACAAATTGACACACATACTACAATCTATGGTGGGGTCTTCTTCCTTTCAGTTCTCTGGTGCCAGTCACAGATTCTTCAGAAATATTTGGTTATGGATGAGGAACAGGCAAAAGGCTCAGTAGAGAAGCCACAAATTGAAGGGCCACGGAGGCTGAACAATGCCGCTACGCCAGGAGAAGGGGCTTCTATAGATGTGGTAGAAACATGCCGGCACTTGGGGAATCCTGGGATGTAGCACCACTGCTCTTTGCTTTCCCATGATTTAACAGTGAACCTTTGTTTCCATGGCTGTTTCCCAGCAATAAATTTATGAGAAATTGTAAATATTTATTTTAAAAGGAAACATGTAGAAACATATAACACTGCAAAGACCATGAAATGCTGGACCAGATCTTCGGCTGGTATAAATTAACATGGTTCCACCACCGCCAACACAGCTATGCAGATATACACTGGGCAAGAACTGCTTCTCAAAGTTAAATCTTACTTCAAAACTCGGGATTTTTATCCTCCTGAACTGTACTGTTATGAACATGTCACTGGCTAATATTTTTGGGGTATTTTTTTCTGAAACTTTGTTTAAATACATTTTTGGCTTGTTTCATTTATTTCTAAAGCTTATACCAACTATGTTCGAAGTCCTGTGGTCTTGTAAAGCTCCACTTCAGCCATAATTAAGCCTTCAGCCAGGCTTTGTATAGGTAGAAGAGGACATATTTTTAAATGCCAGATTCAGCCAGATGAACAGTTGCAAAATCAAGCAAAAATATGATTCACTGCATACTCATAACTTGTCCTATAAACATGCCATGCTGCTTGCTATTTCCTGACAGTATTTAAGCTGTTTGATGGGAACACATCCAGCATAAATATGTCATTGAGGGTTTACTAGGATGAGCCAATCTTTCAAAAGCACATTTGATTAGAAAAGTGAAAGGCTGCAAAGATATACATATACCTCAGCTGGCCAAAGATGAGTATTTTGTTTGACACTAATGACTCTTGTAGGGGTCACCTTCTGACTCAAGGCAGGAGCCTATGTCTGGGGAATTTCTTGGCATTAATACATTTGATAAATTTGAGATAGAAACTTGAGTCAGTAAGATTTTATGCACTGAGGCTGACTGAAGAGGTGTGTGCTGAGAAAGAAGAAAGTGAATGCCTAAATTTAAAAGGTCAAACCATCAGCTGTGCAACTGCACTGCAGCAATAGGAGCTGCAGAAGAATGCAGCTGCACACTTCATAATGTGGCACTAAGGGAAAGCAAATGCCATTCAGAAATGCTTTAGGAGTATCACACTGTCTTGGTTTAGGAGACAGGTGTCTGCTAGCGAGGGCAGGAGCCTCCCTCGGAATGAAAATGTAGACCCCTCCCTCCAAATTATTATAATTCTGAAATCAAGGGGCTCTCAGGCAGAGATCTGGGGATAGGAATAACAGTTCTTTACTCGTATTTATAACAAGGCAAACAAACAACAATAACGTTAACAACAAAACAGAACCAGGGACCCCGTGACAGCCTTCTCACAGGAAGGGATGGAGGAGAGGCTTTGTTTTCACAAACCCCTCGGGCAGTCAGTCCCGGTGCTCCTGCAGGGCTCTGAGGAACACTCAGCTGGAACAGCAGGGATGAGCTGAGATCCTGGGCTGGTGGCTGAGGTGGATCAGCAGCTCAGCAGTGGTGCCTGGCACTGCCACACGTCCCAGCAGAACAGGGGGTGCAAGGCCACCAACGAAGAATGAAGAAGAAGCAGAAGCAGCAGCTCCATTTGGGTGATGGCAAATCCCCTTCTCCAAGCTGCAACAACTCCCAGCGACTGTTCTGCTCTGAAGCTGAAGAAACCAGCCAGCACTAGCTGCCCCCACCCTCCCTTTTTCCTTGCCCCCCTTCCCCCCTGAGACCAGCGGACCTCTTTGTGTTTCTCAAGCACTCATTAAGCACCAGCATTCAGGTTTTCCCGGCCACTGATGGGTAAAAATTCCACAGGTGAGCCAGAATTAAAGGAAGGACACCTAACCTCCAACACACATATAGAATCAGAGGTTTGGAGAATCATAGGATAGAAGACAAAGAACTTAACTACTCCATGCTGTTCAGCAGCAAAATAAGGCATGAGGTGGAATGATGTATCCAGCTCCAGCACCTGTCTAAAAGAGAGACTAGAAAGAGGCCAGTAGAGATCATCAAGACGTAAAAGAGATTTATCACATTAAAGACATTTATCACATTAAAGAGATTTATCACAAGGAACATATAAGAAAAAGGACGGAGTAGTGGTAGTTGCTTAGTCTATAAGAGAAAAGGCTGAAGGAGACATTTTAAGCCATCAAATATATGAAGACTTATAAACAGGACAAAGATGAAGGAAGAGCAAAAATATGCCTTATTTTTAGCCACACAGAATGGCTTTATATGTTTTAAGAGCTACTTTTAGGACCAAATGACCACTGTAAGGCATACAGTTTAAGAGATGGTAAAGTTCCTGTCACAAGGCATTTCAGAACAGACTTGTGAACACCTGTCAGGTATAGGTGTTTTCTATATAGTTATAGTTGATTTTCCTTCAGAGCTGGAGCACAGACTTCCCATGTTCTTTACAAAGGCCAGTACAAATATATAGTGTAAGCTGCAAACTGGTTAAAATTTTAAGCACAGTTCTTTAAACTGTGCCAGGAGCCATATCTGCACTTCAAAGTTATGTCTCAACAAAAGAAAGTACCAGGTTCCTCAGCAGATATTTCAGATTACCTCATGGGCCTTCCTTTCTCTCTGTGTTTCCATTTTCATTCTTGCATCATCAAATTCGTGATCACTGTACTATATTCAAGGTAAAATTAATCACCCTGAGTATTTGGTAAATACCTTCAATGTTTATTATATTTAGAAAACTGGATAGGGTTACTCCAGCATCTGTGTTTTGTTGTGCACGCAGCAATACAATAGAAAACACCCATTACTCTGGTAATGGATTTAATGGGACAAATTCTGTAAATTTATTTTACATCTGTCACACTTACAGGGAAAACACTCGGTCAATAAAACCAGAGCATCTCTTAAATGACAACACAGAGGCAGCACCCTAAACACTAAGCAGAATATGATGCTTGCTTCATGTCTGACCTAAATGAAGCACTGGTACATTTTTACATGGTCAGATGACTGAAATTTAAGTAATTATCATATTTTCATGCTGTTGAGACAATCACATTTATTTCCCAGCAGAAAATTTGGAAGGGTGGGCAAACTAGTTTTATATTTGATGGACTTATGCCTCTTTAAAAATATAAAATCTTTTCCACTTTTGCAATCCTTTTAATCATAGTGAATTTTGCACAGTCTTATCAAGTCATAATTTCAAAAGTAAATGTTAGATGTTTCATTCTGTAAAATCACTTCCCATCTTTCTGACATCCATATACTGTTCACCCATAAACAGAGGGATCTTTTAATCTCAGGAACTCTACTTATTTTTGCTAGTCTCAAGTGAATTGTTGAGATCTTTCTGCTGGTCCTGGTTTCCAAAACCTTCTTCACCCCACCTCTCCCCTAGCCTTCCCAGCAGCAGAGCTGGGCTCAGCACCAATCCACTGGCACAGCTAAAAAGAGGTTCAGTGATGACCTGGCAGTTGGTACCAAAAGGGTCAATGCCTTTTCATTATCAACTTTAGTGCAAGAGAGTCCTCAGCCGGAAATCCTCAGCCTACAGAAAACATGGGTTAAGACACCAGGCTTAAAATTTCACATGTATGTCTTATCTGTGTGCCACAGGATCCTGCAATGACTCACTCAGCAGGGAGCACTGATTTTGGGGGTTTGTATGAACTCTCCCTTCTACAAGACACCAAGTGCCTGAACACTTCAGTACTAGCCAGTCCAGATTAGTAAAAGATGTAATTCAAAATATAAGACTTATTGTAACAACTGTTATGTAATAACAGAATCATAGGACAGTGGCTGGTTTGGGTTGGAAGGGACCTGAAAACTCATCCAGTTCCAACCTCCCTGCCACACCTCCCCCTAGGCCAGTTTGCTCCAAGCCCCCCATTCAGCCTGGCCTTGAACCCTTCCAGGGATGGGACAGCCACAGGAAAACCTTTGCCAGTGCCTCACCAGCCTCACAGTAAAAAATTTCTTTCTAATATCTAATCTAAACCCACCCTCTGTCAGTTTAAAGCCATTCTCCCACATCCTGTCACAAGCTGCCCTTGTCAAACAGCCCACTGTAAAGTCTGTTCAGCCATCCCAGTGACCTTTTGGCAGCACTAGGTCAGCTGACTCCACACCACAGGAATTGCATCCAACATCCCAGCTCCCTGTGGCAACTATCCTGATAACTATCCGTGCACCTGAAGCCATAAAAAGCCTTCTCTTTCCCATTCAGGCTGAATGCTTTCATAAATGGGTATAAAAAAATTAAATGCCCTAAGACAAATTTCTATCATGCTTTGTAAGTCCCAAAGCTCTTTTCTCATCACTTCTGGGTTTTGTAGTTCTTACACTATTACTGGGTGAAAAGGCAAAAGCCTGGGTTTTGTCTCTCTTTATAATTATTAATTTATTTGGAGTGGAAAAACTGCATGAGGTTAAACAGAACGTTTCCAACAAGAAAGTTTGTGCAATGCCACTTGATTATCCTTTACTTGGTGCAGGAGCCAAATCCAATCATTCAGAATGTCAAATATTTCGTCTCATTTTACATAAAGCTACCAAAGAAGACTTGGCCTCCATTTTAATGTGCTTAAATGAAAGATTTTTCTTTCAGGAAAACTTTCCAGATCATCTATGTTGATCTTAAAGACAAAAGGGCTCAGTAATTTCTGAGCCAAAACTGAAACCTCTGTCTGAACACCAGCTATGGGCAAATATTAGATTTTTACTCATTATGTCTGATTTAATCTCTTCCAATGGCTAAACACCCTCATTCTTAAAATTTCAATCCCATCTGTGGTCTTAATTGGGCTACTATCAAATTTCTGAGAAATGGATACCCACACACTATATATTGAGATAAGGAACAATTGTTACTACTATAAATGTGTCTACAGGTATCTTGTAGGTAATAAGGGAATCTTATAACCTTTCTTTTAGACAAAGAACATAAATTAACCCTTTAACTACCAAACTGCAAAGGAGATTTTTCAAAGCTCTATTTATGCAGAGCTCTTCCAGTTTTATCAGCACCCCTCTGTTTCAAAGCCCATTTGAAAAAAAAACTGAATATATTAGCCTTTAAGACATTACCCACAAGAACTCAGTTTTGATTTCCTTATGCACATTTCTCACCTTGTTCCACATGAAGATGCGAATTTTTCCTCTCGGCTGCTGAAGTAGCCTTTTTAAATTGAATCTGAGGGTTTGACATAATCCAAATCTGCCATTTTTAAATTTCCTTAAGCAGTACTGAGTTCAAGACAAGCCCAGTATCACATAGAAACAAGGCACGTGAGTGTATTGTCATGCATTTTTATATCAATACAGGATTGAATATGAAAGATTTTTATCATCAGGAGTAGAAATTCCAAAATCCAGGATTTTCTACTCTTTCTCAAGAGGGCATTTAAAGATATAAATATGGATTTCCTAGTAAAGCTGACATGAAGATACTGATTTAACTCTGAAGAGCCTTTCCTGCTAAAACTCTGCCATTGAACCGTGCCCTTGAACTTGATGCCCTGCCCTCTTGAACCTAATAAATATAACTGCCTACATATAGAGTGCACACATTTTTAGCACACATGTGGCATGTGTAACTGTACACCAGTTTGCTCACTACAGTGGGGTGACATTTCCTTACTAACATTTTACTGACGGTAGTCAGTCCAATTTTGATAACACGAAGTTTAAAAGTTAAAAGGAAAGAAATTCCTTAACTGTTCTTCAAAACATCTTAGTATTTCTTCTTATTTAAGTAGTTTACACTTAACAAAAAATTTAAAAGGAAATAATATTTATGGGCATCAAAACATGGTAACACTCTAGGTCACAAGAACCCTCTGGAGATATTCCTTCCCACCTTCACCTGAAAGCAGATGGGAATAGCCTGGATAACCTGAGATGAGGTATTATGGGGCAAGTCCTAAATACTGTCAAGCAAGTGAAATCTGACCTCTTCTCTGGACAAACTTCTCAATTGTTTTATTCTTCTCATAATGAAAAATTTCATTCCTATTTCCAGGCTTTAGGATTTCCCCTAAAGAAATGTGTGCACTTTGAACTGTCATCACATATCCTTGTGAACATGACTACCGTTTACATATTAAAAGACAGTTTTTCAATACATACAGTGTTCCAAGTTAAAGGGGTTTACTCAAAATTTGAAAGAAATCAAATCAAATCAATAAAATAAAATAAAATAAGCAGGAGAGGAACACACACTTTCCTTACTCTCCTGCCCATATGGACACTGCCATTGAAACAGTCATTTATTTCACCTCACTGTCTGAACCTGTATGCATGTATTCTTGGGTTTTCTCCTTTTTCTGACACTAAGAGCAGCCTGACATCAACCTGCCTTCTTTACAAATCCGAGTAATAAACATCTCCTTTGATCTCAAGCAGAAATGGGCAAAGTTTGGTAATACTTCCCTGACATTCAATCCACAAGAAAAGTGTAATTTTTCCCACAAACGTCTACTGCCCTCTGTAGGATTATTTTAAATAAAATACTAGGAACAAAGTAGAAGAAAAAAATAAAAAGAAAGCATGTAAGCCTGTCACAGTACTGTATCACACCATCAACATGGTGAAGGTGGCTTATTAAGTCGATGTCTCTTACAGCTTCATAACTTCATTGATTTTATAGACTTGACACAAATAATAAGCAGAATATTCTCAGACAACACTATCAGACTTTTGAGACTGCAAAATGCAAAATGAGTGCCTGAAGAACAGTGAAGACAGTGGGTATATGAGGGTGTTCAGAGCTAGTAAAAACCATTCCCACCATTTTGCAGAACTGCAGGCTGCTTTCAGAGCATGTTTCAAGAGACTCTCCACTCTGTGCAAGCAAAACACTGACATAAACTCATGAGAAAACCTACTGTATCCAAGTCTTTACTGAAGTTGTATATTTCAATATATTTAAGTTTCATTCTTGATACTACCTAGGACACAGCTCTGCTCCTCCTTGCCATGGATAAAAAGTAGGTTTATGTATTCTAAATTGTATATGCAAATCAAATTTTCACTATATTTTATCTGGTGATCCCATTAGAAATTAGAAGAACATGGTATTGTGGAGCCTCAAGGTAACTACTAACTGCACATAGGCATAGAAAGACAATGTTCATTTGACTCTCTACATTCCTTAGAAAAATTTTTGATAACTTATATGAGCTCCGTAGTGACTGTGGGAAATGTCTGATGCTTTCCATGCCATAGTAGACCTGTGGTGTTCAAGGATATTAAAGGACAAGGAAGTAAACCAAAGCTATTCCTACATAAGCATGGGCTAAGTAATTCTGATAATTCAGAAGATAACTAAAAGGCTCCAGTTGTATGAAGGGATTAGGATGACATAAAAAACCCCAAATCCCACAAGCCTAAGTGCTTATTTCCCCACAAAACAAAAATGCAATTAAGACTTCAATGGCATTTTTCTTTAATAAAACCCTGCAACATCAATTACACATATAAAAATACACTGTGTGGAACATAACTGCAATTATAAATGGCTAATCACTGTGACAATAAATAAAAAACCATACTATAGTGTGCTATCATTTTATGATGTGAGGAATGAGGGTCCTGAAATTCCTGTGAGTTTACGTAAATTCCTCATAAAAGGGGAATTTTATATACAAACTGAGGCTCTAACTTCAAAAAGCAAGTTAATGCTATCAGGCCCTAACCTCAAAGAAGGTGCCCATAGGACTGAACCAGGTGTCTGAGTCATCCTTACTGAAGAACACTTCTCTATATGTTGAGAGTGGAGTCAGACAGCATGTGGAGACTGAGAGAAAAAAAAAATACTGAGGACACAATGTCAGCTGTGGGAAAGAGAAGATTTGAATCTCTTTATATGTTCCTTTGCTAAGAGCACATGTGTACCTCACATCAAACAAGTGCAACTCACCAAGAACCCCTTATGTTTCTGCAATGGTGCAATCATTTTTGATATTACACAAATCCTTTCCCCAGGATTCCTACAAAATCAGTGATGTCATCAGTAACTGATTTATAGAATCTTTTAAAAAATCTAGGTTATTTATTTCCTAGTAGCTGGCTGTTCTTCCATGCTTCATTTGCTGTCCTCTTCCTTTCTGATGCATTCTATTTCAATTAATGCACTTTCATCGCCACAAGACACAGACGACTGACTAACAAGACAGTTTGCATTCAGAGGGAAAGGCCACAGATTAATAAAAGCTAAAAATTACAACCCACTTTTTGTAAGAAATGATTCAAACTTTCAAACACTGAAGGCCACCTTCTATCACAGTGACCAATCACACCAAAAGAGGCTGATTTTTTTTTTCTCCCATTTCTTTCCTCAAACACACACAACGTTGCAGGCACTGGGTAAAGAGATGAAAACTTACCAAGCCTGGCACAAAGCACAGTCATGTAAGTCTCATTTTCTTAGGCAAAACACAGGATACAGGTCAGAAAACCTGAATTGTCTTAGCACTTTGACAATAAACTTTGCCTGGCAATGTTACAATTAACTTCAAAATAAGCTAAAAATTTGTCAGACCAATTGCTTTTGTTTCTCATGGATGCAGACCAACTTTGTGTCATGATTATACTTTTAAGAAAAGTTCAACTTTACATACGTTTTTGGGGTTTTTTTTTTGGTTTTTTTAAAAAGACTGTCATTTATGACTGGAAATTTTGACCAGAACAAAATTCCAAGTAGCTAATGCAACTTATGTAAATTTCCAGCCTAAGAACCAGCCTTGTTTCCTTCAGTCATTTTGTAATATTTGTAGGAAGCAGTTCATCTTGTGCTTTTTCAACTACCAGTTTATCTTCTCACGAGATGAATTACAGCTAGGAATGAGGATTTCCAGGGCTTACTATCTAAAAGCATTTGATATTTAAGTTAGTTGACAAATTATTGTGATTTCTCTGTATGGATAAAGAATTTTTTCTTTCTTCTTCTTTTTTGAAGACTAAAACCAGTGCATTACTTTCCTTATTTAGTAATCTTGGTAAACTGAGTAAAAGCTAAAATGGCTGGAAGTCCTCTCTTCCATGCAGCATAACATCACACATCCCATATGGAGTAGGGATCATCCAGCCAACCAGCCCATGCTGCAGGACAAGACAAATCCCACCCCACCTCTCCCCAGTCCAGGGCTTATGGGACATAAGCAGAAGAATATTCACAAGAAGGACAAAGAAAGAGACTGGAGAGATATTACACAGGAAAACAAGGTTTCTACTGCTCACACTAAAACCTGTCAGCTTGTTCTTTGAACTGAAAGCCAGACCTAATTCAGATATACAGACAACTATTTCATGCTGATGTTACAGCTAAATCATTACTGTTTACACATTGCACCTTCTAAAAGAGTATGCATGGATTTACCAAGGTAGAATACTGCTAAATTATTAGCTTATTATGCTAATACATTAATCTTTAATATAATTATAATAATTATATTATACAGAGGTGAATTTTATTTTTTTATTCTGAAGCACCAGGGTGCTAAAAAACCTACTGACACAGTCCTAGGAAAACAATTTCTAGAGAAGGAAGACCAGAGTTTCCTGGAAAGAGCCAAGCATGAGAACCACAGAGAACCTGACCCAGACTAGTGCTCTTCCCTGGAGCAAAATGCTCATTACAGTTATCAGAACTTCTGCACAGCCAGCAAGGAGACTTGAGCCTGAAGGCTGCAACTGTTAAGTCACTGCAGGGAGCCTGTGCTGAAGTACAATGTTGGCCCCTCTTTGTCAGCAGAATGACTTTAGGGATGTGGAATTTGCCGCCAGCCCGCGACGACAATTTGACCATGCTGGACTGGAGAGATGCGTTCAGTTCTCACCAGCCACATCCCCCCAGCCCCACTCAGAGCTACAAGCTCAAGTTAATGAATGCTGTCAGCTTACTAAACTAGTGAATGGACACAAAGTCAGTAAATGTCATTTAAAAAAGCTCCACTTCACACACAGCATAGCTCTGAGTGTTTCTGATGCATTGCCACAGACATCATTTCACTGCAACATCTATAAAACACAACATGTTCCTGTCTTCAAACACAACATTAGATGATTCCTGAAGTTAGACTGAAATTGTGTAATTTTGTATCTTAGAAGATCTTCCATAAGAGTGATGGAAATAAAAGCAAATGGTACATTTATCCTATAAAAACTTAGCAGAAATCTTTAGAGGTCATTTTTCATTCTTGTCAAACTACTCATCAAAATGCCTTATTTTATCATTAATTCATTCCCCCTTGCTTGAAGCAAAATGAAAAAACATGGTTCACCAGTGCCAGGACTTTTTAAAGTTATTTTTTGGATGTACCCTTAAGCCAGCAAGTCACAAGTTCAGATATATTAAAGGAGGACTATACTTTTTTCAAAGACAGCTGGCTTTTGGATTGTAGATGTCATGTTTATAACACACAACTTTGAGACAGTCTTACAGCTTCTGGAGACTAATAGAAAATCCAATTTTTTCCAAATGAAGCCACTATTAAGAAAAATCCAAATTATTAAGCGCTTACCTTTGTCATTGCTGTTTGTTGGGGTTGGAGGGAGAAGTCCAGGCTTAGATTTGTCATAGTTGTTAAAACTCTGGCTGCGTCGGTTGTTGGCACTGATGGAACCACGAGCTTTGGCCTCGCTGCCTGCAGTGGACACCCTCGTGGTGGGACCTGGAAGCCTGGTGGAGAATTTACAGCATGTTTAAATATAGGTAAAAAGCACTCTGGGCAAGAAACTATGGGATACCATGCATAAGCTGAAAATAAAAGGATCAACAGCACAAGTACAGGCTTGTGTCTTTCCACTTCTGTAAGAACAAATCAAAGAATCATTTTAGATGAAAAATGTATTTCAAACAAGCTACAGTCTGAATTGTTTTACAATTCAGAAAAATAAAATTCAGAAAAAAAGCCCTGACACAAAATTAACAGTCACCTGACATAAGTCTGGTGAATCAGAAATAGCTGCAGGTAAATTCAGTGGAGCAATACTGCCAGCAAAAGGTTAAGACTAAGTGAGGCACTACTGCCTTAACTCATTGTCTTAAGCCAGACTGCTGGACACTTCATCACATGCTGCCCACCTGCTACCCATACTTCAGAAATAACTATGAGATGGAACTTGACTGCCTTCCCCCTTGTAGAGAAGCACATCACATCTCTGCCCTGACAACTACAAAGATCAGCAGCCAAGCCTACCACGACTTTTAACTTGGTTTAATTATTTTAGCCTATATAAATCACTCAAAGCTTCAACACCCTCTCCTAGAGTAACCACATTATCAGTGAGCTGGTATAAGCCTCCAGTTTAAACTGGGCATCTGTCTCTTCCAGCATTTTCTTAACATAGCCTGTATTTACCAGATTTAGCTGATTTAACTAGGAAAAAAATGTAGTTATTCTGGAGTAAATAGACAAGCTTTTATGCTTTTGAGGCAAAAAGGCAGGTGGAAAACTTCTCTAAAAAGCCTGACAGAATCAGGAAAGCCACTGGCATCACATCTCGGAACACTTCAAAGCAAACATTCACACACAGAATCCTTTTAAAGTTTCTTTATATAAAATACAAAAATCTATTTGAATAACTTTGTCAATAGTAAGGTAAAAGGAAGTCCCAGTTGTCAGAGAGAGTGGGGATGCAACTGACCAAATCACCATTATGCCCCTGAGAGAAGGAAGAGAAGCCAGGAAGGAACCTGGCAGGGCTTCCTAAATAAACTGATTTATTCATGACTAGTGGAGAAATAGAAAATTTGAAAAAAAACATGAATAAAAAGCCAAAATGTCAGCAGCTGCATGCACATGCTTTCAAAGCTCAAAAGAGTCTAAGACATGAGGGCATCATTCAAATACAAACCAAAAAATTAATTGACTAACTTAAACCACCATAGCACATCATGGTTCTGAGGTTGACTTTTAGACCAGTCTCTCAAATTATCCAGCTTTTTCCAGCACTGGGAAGTGCTAAAAAGTTGTCCATACTCATCATTGCTGCAAAGGGCCCATGAGAAAACCCCAGAGAGGCCTCATCCACTGTAGAGGAGACCACAGGGGAAGAAGCTGAGGGTAACCAGAGACAAATAAAACTTTTTGAGAAAGTCACCAAGACAAAGAAGTCCACGAAAAGTCATTTTGTTTGACAGGAAACAAGCTAGATTTTCTACAAGGTACCTCAGCCCAAAGTTGTCACCCAGTTTTGAAACACTGAGTATGGGGCACCCACCCCAGGCTACGAGGGCCTCAGTATGGGAGGGGAGTTTTCCAGCAGTAGGGAAGGGACAATCTTCCTGTACTGATGGATAAGAAAAGGCTCCCCATACATATCCACACAGGTTTTGCAAAGCTGACACATTTTAAAGTAAACAAAGTTCGTCAAAACATGTGACCACTTAAGGAGTGATAAATTTTCTATCTGCGTCAGTATTGTCACTCTCAATAAAAACATATCAAGAATAAAAAATCAACATGCTAAAAGTGCTCTTGAAGACATCCTTTCTCTTAATTTTTTTTCCCCCACTGTAGTTTAACCAACTGTTTTTAAGCCCCTGCTTTTGGTATTAGATCAAGATACTTCACAGCAGTGCCTGTGAAATCTAAGGAAAAATATCAGGTTCAGGGAGACACTTCTTAGTTCTTGCTATTTAGAGAGATGATACTGTGCTTGGAGAACACTTTTATTACTCCTCAGCACCTCTGTTAAGCAAATATGAGCTGTCAAGCCATAATTATGATCAAGGAAGAACATGAAAACAGGGATTATTCTGCAGAGATTCACTGTTAGCATATAAGAAATAAGATGTGGGAGATCTAAACTATACAGCAGATAAAACAACCTATACAAACCAAATAAAAATCATAAACTATAGTTCCAAAGCTCAGAAAAAATGGTATGGTATAATTTAGCAATATAAAACTATATTCTAGTCAAACATTTAAACATAATAGTAAAATAACAAGATTATTAACTAGATTAATAACCACAGCAACCCTTACGATCACTGAGATGAGATGGACAGATAAGCTGGCATGCAAGTCATGCTGGGATACAGGGAAAAAATGGACTGAAATACCTCTGATTTACTTCCAAGCAGATTACAGGTGCTGAGTGTGAGAGCACTGGGGTGAGCAGTGGCTCTGATGAGCAAAAGCCACACAGTGCTGTTCTCACATCATGCACACAACACTCTCCTCACTAGCTGAGACACTAGCCTGATGCAGCTCAGATGGGGGATAGAACTGGATGATCTTTAAGGTCACTTCTAACCCAAAATATCCTATGATTCTATGAATTTAATAATGCAGATCAAAATATAATTAATATAGTGGGGTGAGAACTCCCAGAACCATGTTTTGTTCTCAAAAGCAAAAGCTCCTAAGAACAAGAAAATCAAATTATTTCCTTGAGGGCCAAAATGCATTCCACACCTCAAAAAAAAAAAAAAAGAGAAAAAATTTAAATTCATCTCGAACTTTCCAATTTCAGCTGTTTGTAAAGGCTTAGTTACAAACTATTTTTGACAGGAGCCCTAAACATGCACCCAGAAATATTGCAAAAGGATTATTCATGCTTTGCAGAAGATGAAGAAATGCTAACCTAGAAGACCTTTTCTGACCAAGAGTGAATCGGATGATTTTGCTTTGAGATGAGTCCCTGGGAGATGCACTGTGACAGGAAAGAAAAAGCGGAAGAGAACATTGAACAAAGAAACTTTTTTTTTTAAAGCCACTGAACTGGTTTTAGGGAGAAAAGGGTTTTTTTATGAATTTCACAGGAATATAAAGCTTCTTGCCCAAGTATGACTTAAAGTTAAAACCACTACAGTCTGAAATTAATTAGTTTTTACAGAGTAATGAACATGCAAATCTGCATGCAACCCCCAACTGTATTCCTCTTTTCTTTCTTGTTCCTTTATTATACGTATTTTCTGTGAAATCTGAGCAATTTGACTTTAGTACATACTAAGAAAACATGACATTGAAGATCTTCAGGATATATCTATTTTGCGATTATTTGAAACCCAGGCCAATCTACAGAATGGACTAAAAATAGCAAAACAGTATTCAGCATCTCTGCATGTTTGACAGAAAAGCTGCAGAAATATCTTCAAATGCATCTTTATTTTATAGTAATTTTATAGTAATTATAGTAATTTTATAGTAATAATTTTATAGTAATTTTATAGTATTGTATAGTATTTTATAGTATTTTTATATTATAATTTTATAGTAATTATTTACACATGCTGTAGGAACACAACATTTTTCAATTATACGAAACTATTGCTTACACCTGAATGCACGTAATTTGTGAAGAAAGACATAAAAGCCAATCCTAAATAACCTTTGAGTAGTCTCACTTGGAAGGCTTCAGTTAAACTGTTTATAAACTTCATAAGGCAGCACTTAAGCCAGCATTCACCTCAAGGTGTATTAACACAAACAAGGCTCAAGGTGAGATATGTAAAAACAAAAAGCCTTCATCCTTTAGTAATTGTGTAAATATTATTTCTGCTTTTAATTCTGCTTTTTATCCCCACTAAACCCTCCCTGTTTTAGAAGTGCAAGGGTCAGACCAGTAGAATGCTGCACATACATTTACTGTGGTACTGCCTCAGAAAACTGCTTTTATTCCAACCTGGGCGGAGCACTCCTAGTATTAAAGACATTCAAGGAACAAAACCCCTTTCTATTCATCTGTACTCTGATCTAGGAGTGCCAACACCAACTATGAAAGCTATTTTTCATGCAAAGCCAGCAGCATATTACTTTTTACCAAAAAGACTAGATTTGATTTTGATTCCCACCAGGCGTTATGAGCTCTATTTCTTTTACCACTGTCAGAGTAACCCTTCTCCACAATGGAAGGTAACCCTTCCATTTCTTAGTGAGGACTGAGACTCTTGTAATCTGAGAACTAAAGCTGGTTTAAAATGTATGTTTTCTAAGGGAAACAATGTTTTGAGAGTAAGGAAAACATGCTTTGTGAGTAGAAAGAAGCAAAAGCAATAGTGAGAAAAACATCCTTCTACAATCCTGTGGTTACTTGGTCTAGCAAGGGTGTTACACTCATTGGGCTCCAGATTTCCAGCACTGAGAATGTATTTAAACACACGTTTCGATTTCCAAAGGCTTGAAGTCAATTGTTATGCAGCATTCCATTCCCAACATACTTTATTCTAGAGCAGAACTAAATAAAGGAGTTTCTTTGGCTTTTTAAGACCTGCAACGTGAAGGAAAAAAAAAAAAAAAAAGAAAAAGAAGATAACCCCAACTTTAAGGAGATTTCCCCACCTGGACTGCATTTCTGGTTGTGCTTTGAACTGATGCTGCACAGCTTGTGGGGGCTGTTGGCACGGAGTCTGGAGCAGAGCTGGTACCTGCTGCTGAGGGACGCCCACCTGGCACTGGGATGGAGGCCCTGCTTGCTGGGACGGATGGTGCTGGGGCTGCTGCTGCTGCTGCTGCTGCTTGTACCGAGACAGGCTGAAGAAGAGGCCCAGGATGGCCTTTAGATTCCCATTCCTGATTTCTGTAAGACAAAATTAAGAAGTGACTTGTCAGCCATTCAGTGGGTACTTTTTCTCTGACAGTGCAGCACGTCAGCCACTGCATCCCCTGAACACTGTTTGAACTGAGTTCCTTTGGGATATCCTTTAGTTTCTTTCTGCACATCTAATTGGCACTATAGTTGATTGCCAGTGAGCACCAATAACAAACAAATAATCTCTGCCCTTTGATGACTGAGCAATATCTCATATTTCTGATGTAGTCTGTGTTAATGCCAGTGTGCTTAAAAAGCAAGTCTCTTTAAATCTTTCCTTTAAACTAACATAGCTAAAAACCCCAAAACAGAACCCCCACAACAACAATTGTATTAAGGACATCACACTGTAAATGATTTCTCAGTTCTAAACTTGCACAAGGAGAAAACCACTCCGTTCTCACATGTATTTCTGGAATATCAGAATAATTGTTTCCACTAAGAAAATTTGATGCAAGTTTTGCACTAGAAAATATGGTTATTGGGTGACATAGCTGTATTCAAACAGATAATTACCATCTTTGATACTATCACAAGCTGATGGGCACCCAGTGTACCCAAAGACAGCTTCATAGTCAATGCATAAACTTTTCCATTCCTGAATGTCATTCAGCTCTTCTATGCAATATCAAATGCAAAAATGTAAAAGCAAACAGAAATACAAAGATGAAGAGGTATATCAGATCATGCACTTAACCACTGCTATCATAATAAATACACAAGAGGGGAAATTTATCCTTGCACATAACCTTAATGTGCTGTGACTTAATAACTTAGCATGTTTAAATTCCTAAAATAAAGAAGTGAATGAAAAAAGCTACGTCAAGCAGCTGAAGTTTTGCCTGTGTTGAAGAAAGAGCTGACTGTTGGGGAAGGAGGGAAGGAAGGAAGGAGGGAGGGAGGGAGGGAGGGAAGGAAGGGAGGAAGGGAGGAAGGGAGGAAGGGAGGAAGGGAGGAAGGGAGGAAGGAAGGAAGGAAGGAAGGAAGGAAGGAAGGAAGGAAGGAAGGAAGGAAGGAAGGAAGGAAGGAAGGAAGGAAGGAAGGAAGGAAGGAAGGAAGGAAGGAAGGAAGGAAGGAAGGAAGGAAGGAAGGAAGGAAGGAAGGAAGGAAGGAAGGAAGGAAGGAAGGAAGGAAGGAAGGAAGGAAGGAAGGAAGGAAGGAAGGAAGGAAGGAAGGAAGGAAGGAAGGAAGGAAGGAAGGAAGGAAGGAAGGAAGGAAGGAAGGAAGGAAGGAAGGAAGGAAGGAAGGAAGGAAGGAAGGAAGGAAGGAAGGAAGGAAGGAAGGAAGGAAGGAAGGAAGGAAGGAAGGAAGGAAGGAAGGAAGGAAGGAAGGAAGGAAGGAAGGAAGGAAGGAAGGAAGGAAGGAAGGAAGGAAGGAAGGAAGGAAGGAAGGAAGGAAGGAAGGAAGGAAGGAAGGAAGGAAGGAAGGAAGGAAGGAAGGAAGGAACCAGAATTTTCCTTTGTTTCCAGTTCGGGCTGAAAAGTTTCTCTGAGTTTGTGATGGACCTCACTCCATCCTTTACTCCCTCTCCCAGACACATTTCTGCTCACATTGCTCATCTTTGCTGTATAAAGAAGCTTCTGCTCCTAATCCTAAGCACTTTACCCAGCAGATCTGAGGCTCAAGGTTTAAAAGTGTTGTTTCCCCTTTTAGTACCAGCTTCCAGCTTTGGTCTCCTTATCTACCTGCACCTCAATCTACTTTCCCTTCCTAGCCACTAATATAATTTACTTTCTTTCTGAAATTTGTCTCAATCCATGCTGACATATTTCGAGAATATTAGACCTTCTCTAAGCAGCCCTGGTCACCACCCAGACCCAGGATATTCCTTTCCTCTCATACTTCTTGACTCCATTTTCACCCACAGCCTGGCTCCTCCATCAGTGCTCTCTCCCACCACTGACCCTCCATTCTCTTGTTTAAAGGATTATCATTCCCAGGGCCCTTCAGCAGCCATTTTCATTCTTCCTTTGTTTTTTTGGACAATTTTAGTCTGTTCCTGAACAGTGGGATCCCAATTAATCCTGCCTGTTTCCCCTTCTCCCAGCCCATTCCTGCTCCCATGCAGTGCCATGCACAAACCCAGCCTTCTTTCAGTGCACCAGGCAGGTTCCTTCTCTAATCTGCAGGTTCTCCTTAATAATCTGTGTTTAGCTTGGGAGGACAGGGATGGAAGTCGGTCAGACAAAATACAGCAGAATACAGTAAAAAGAATTTCCTTATCTCCAGTAAAGAACTCAAATTACTCATGGGAACTGTAAGCAAAGTAGCATTTAATCACAGGTTGAAGCATAACTAAACAGATCCAGAGGCACTGGGAAGCTTAACTGCACAAATACAGGCCAGAAGATAAAAGAAATTACCATGATCCTGCTTGTTTAAATTTAGAAAAGCTATATGCAACTGGAAACTGATTTCTATGTGAAGTGAGAAGCAATTATAACAGTAACCCACCTATAATTTGTTGATTTCTATGGCTGCCTGCTGAATTTATCAGAAGAGCAACCTGCTTTTGACCAAATAATCAAACGAAGAATACTTTTAAAGAGTTAAAGCAGTCTCTTTCCCTCTGGATTTGAAACAAACATTTTAAACTGGACTTTCAGAGGTACCTCTGTTTCTTTTATCTTCAAAACTGAGGTAATTCTGGCAGTTCTACCCTGCACTTCATACAAAAGGACTATTTCAAAGAGTACTTCAGCCTCACAGTACTCCGCACATCAGCAGAGTCTCAAATGCTTCCTGCTTCAACTCCTCTCCAGTCCATGGTATTTATATTGACTCAGATAAGGACATCACCCACCCATTCAAAATGTGGGGCCAAAAATTACTGTCCTGGATATTGGAAACAAACACTCCAGACACTTGCAAGGAAACTGGAATTTGGTTTTCAAAGGAAACCCCATAAATCCACTCTTTGCTGATTTCCATCCTGGGATATCCCTGTTGGTGCTTGTTTCCCCTATATCCCTGTTCCATGTGTTCAGCTGATCATTATCCAGCTCATCTGTTATCCAAAAGATGTGCAGCTGCTTATCTGTGATATCAATTTGAGTTTCTACTGCACATTTATGTCCTCCAATATCATCAATATCTTGAGAGCAAGTAGATATTGTGTGAAGGAGAGCAAGCTCTGCTGGGCAGCCGCAATTCCAGGAGTCTAAAACAAGTCTGAAAGCAGGGGTATGGAAAGACAGTTCAAAGAATGAACAATAAAAATTTGCAGCAAGAAGTGAAAAGAGGTCTCCAGTTCTCCATAGTTTTCTCTAGTAACTACAAATGGAGACTTTAGATATTTAAGAATCTTTGATAAGTGGATGCCTCTTTGCCTGTACGTTTCTGGGGAAGGGAATCCTCTAGCACAGCACAGTCATCATCAGTGATAGCAGATGCTCAGTAGCTCCAATGCATAAATCCATCAAAATAGACTGTGTTAAGTGGCATGCACATATCAAAGCAGGATTTTTCAACACTGGAAGGATATGACACCTGCAGCCCAAAATTATTTCAACATTCAGGAGTCATCCAAATTTCAGTTTTGAATTATTAACTTCCCTCCACACTGAAGCTACACTATTGAAAAATACGTGCTCTTAACAAACCCAGGAGACTTCAGTGATTATTCCCATTTGGAAACAATCACAACCTTTTCCTTCCTCCTAGATGAGGATCTGCCAGTGAAGTAAATAAAGTTATTTGCAGTTGACCTAGCAAGTCTTGGCATCTTGCACAGAAACACTGGCTTGTTTGGTAACAAAATTCCTCACTTTAAATTATTCTGTATTCCTCAGCACAGTGCTGGATCAACTAAAAAGAGAAAATTACTGTTGCATTCAAGTCTTTTAACTTATTTTATAAAAATGTATTAATTCCGTCCCCCTCTCTAGTTGTCACTTTCTTCCTTCAATGTTAGTGCTGGAGCCAGTAAATGCTCTCATTTATACGCTGGCAGCAAACATTACTGGTCCCTTCTTAGCCTCTGTGTGACTTAATAACTAATTCCTAGATAGTGTAAAAGAAAGGCAGAAATCCCAAATCAGTGAAGCCATAGGATAACACGGAACCTGCTGGGCCTGACTTGTGACTTGGCAGGAGAGCCATGAGCATTAATCACGTTGTCCCTTCCCCAGCATGAGCAATACCACGCTGCCAACTCTGTACACCCAGGCAGTTTTCTCATCACTGATCTGCTGTTTTACTTAGATTTTACTTTCTATCAAGGCAGGTAAATAATGTGAAATGCTTTTTTACAATATTTCCATCCTAAGGTCAAAATTGGCTTTTACAACCAAATCAGCTGCATTTTCTTTTTAATCATTTCCTGGCAAACAAATTTTCTGCTGTTTGAAGGTTTAGCTCATGCTTTCTTTTCTTGATATGAGAATCCTTCTGATTATAACTGAGCAAGTGAGGCATATAATGCTGGCAGAACTCAGGTGGACTGTAGTAAAGCCTCTCTTTGAAACAAAATAATTGTTATTGCTGTTCTAATCCAGCCTAAGAATACATCTATCATTCAGCCTCCTCTTCTGCTAGATGTGGTATATTCAAATTAGAACAATGTATACTAAATATCTGCTATTTTGCTGCAGTCTTCTCCTCCAAACTAAGTTTGTGAAGAGACTCAGTCATCTAATATAACTTTGAAGCCTCACCTATTGCCATACATTCAATTATTTGTTCTGTAAAGCACTGTGAGTTGTCATATAATATATTCAGCTACTGAACCCAACTGCTTTTCCAGCATATTTAAATGAAAATACAAGTGAAAGCTGGTGCTGAGGATGACAGAAATCTGTTTGATCTCATAATAAGATAATAGCTGAACAGCTTCTGAGCCAACAGGTACCATACAGCCTGGCATAAAGGAACAGAGTAAACCTAGTTTTGTCTCAGAAAAATTCTGATGCTCTTCAAAAGCAGAGTGTTTAATTAGAGATCAAAATATCTTCTCTTTTTTTTGTTGTTGTTTTGGGGGTTTTTGTTGCTTTTGCTTTTGCTCCAAACATTTGGATTTGATTGTTTTGCGCACTTGGAAACAAGAAAAATCTTTAAAATGAGAAGAAAGTAAGATCGTTGTTCCTGTAAGAGAATAATTTAAGAAAAAGGAAGTAATTTTTTTTCTGAAAAGGCAAACAACTGACAGTAGTTCACTTATATCTGTAAAATATACACCGATCAATGTGCAAATTATAGAACTGAGATAAGAAATTTCTGGTTTTAAACAAAGTAGTAAAGAAATGACTGAATTCTAATTTGGTTTCATTGATTATTTTTACAAGTCAGGTGTGTAGAAATTAGATACGTATTTTATCTACCTTTCACACTGAATAGGGGAAAAACAGAAGATTGTCAGAAGTTTAAATTGACCTTATTAATCTTCCATTACACTCCATGTTCTACTTGCAATCACAGGTAGTAATTCAGATTCCTCATTTAACATGAAATCTTAAACAACCAGAAGACTCACCTTCTGCTGACAGCCCCTGGATGTTAATCCCCTTAGCAGCCAAGAAACTCAGGCATGCATCTATGTTTTCAATCTGTTGAAGAACAAACACAACAAACAGAAAAAAAGGAGACACAAAAAGAAAATGCATTGTAACAATTATTTACTTCCATCTACCACCATGCTTCAGCGCACTCAGTCTTTGCATCCCATAAAAAATCCTTCTGCTCATGATGTGGAAACCATAGCATGAAACCCTCTCAGTTACTGAGGTCCATTATTCCATTGATTGTAAACTGATTTTTCCACAGCTCAGGGTTTTCTGTTATTTGCATCTGCGTGAAACAGGTTATCCCAAGCCTCAGTCACAACAGGCAATCACTGCACTTCTTACTCCGGGGTCAAGGATGTTCTGTGCCAGGAATTGTAACTGACAAGTGTAACAAACATGAAACCAAAAATAAACGTAGAGGCCATTTGTTTGAGAAGGCAGATTGCCACTTACTCCAAAGTTGACAGCTGGTGAAAGTTTCCAGCCACACCAAGAGTTGAATATAAAAGCTGTAACTGGAAACCCCAGCTGGAATCTGAAAAGCGTTTCCTCACGGCATTCCCCTCGTGTCAGAAATGTCAGACCACTCTGATCAGTCGCTGAGGGGCATGTCTTGCCCCTCACAGAGATGGGACAATGGGAACATGTTCCTTGGGACAAAATCAATTCTCACCAGGTAAGGACTTGTGCATAACAGGTCTAGCTGTCAGTTGCTATACACAACTCCAGTTGCTGTACACAGACTGGATGCAAACCCCACCTAAGAAACTCCAGAGAGGCTGCACAAGTCAGGAATGTTTAATACTCTATCTCAACATTACGGTAAGAATTTTGCAGTAGCCTCACACCTGATTTCCCACCAAGCTCCCACTGAAGCTCTGCTATCATAACCAGACGATGCAGAGAGATGCCAATCCTCAGACCAAAGCACTTCCATGCAAAAGTCTAAGCTTAGACACCTTGAGGGGCTGCAAGGAACGTTTTAGGAAATACCATGTACATGGTTACACAAAAAACTCTTGGATGATACTGTTGAGCAATTTTTTTAATTTAACCATGGTAATCAGCAAGTGATAAAATAGCATCTTTGTGTTTGAACATCTCTCAAACATTAATTTATTAATTCCTTAAACATTGCAACCAAACACTGCATCCACCGGATAAGGAAGGAGACAGACACTAAGCCCCACACTTGGTCTCACATAACTGCCTTTATTCTGTGAAGTATGAAGACATCAAAAGGAAACATGAAAAATCCAGCTGTCCTGTCAGCTCCTGCCTGTCCTCAAAAAAATACACAACTGAAGGCTAAGGCAGTATTTTAGAACCTGAGGTCCCCATCACCTGACCTGAGCTCCCTGTCTTTCTCAAAGTAATAAAAAAGTACCGGTAAGCTGCCTGGAAACTTCCTGCATGGATTTCTCTCAGGGTACATTAATTTATTGTCTATAACTGTAACAATAAAAACATTTTCTTCTATCAGGGAGATGGGGTAAGTTATTGGCATTGCTGAACTGTGATTTCAACAATTAGAAATACTTCTATCAACCTCATTATACTTTGATATATAATATAAAGTACAGAAAGTATATAGTACACTTTGAGTAAATGATATACTCCAAAACCCAGAGAGGTACCAAAGAATACATTTCCTGTACTGCTCAGACCTTAGAGCTTGGAGCAGGGTGCAGTTAAAAGGTTCATTTATCCACAGTTCAGTATGATCCAACAGTCAATTTACCCATTTCCCTCTTCAGCACCCAACAACCCTTCCAAGTTTTCAACATGGTTCTTTTACTGAGGTGTCTGGGGAACTGGCTGGAAAACCAAAGTTCACCTTTTCAAGAATAAACACCACATCAAAGGATCAATCCATTCCTACTACCTGCAGTTAACAAGTTGCATCATTCCAAGAACACTTCCAGACTTCCACAGCTGTGGGTAGATGTCCCCTCTCCAAATAAGCAGATTAGTGACCAAAGATAAGCAATATCTCACCCCCACTCCAGATCTACAGTACCTCTCAGTTGTGCTCTGCTTGCTTCACTTCCCAGGCCCCTCATCTTTGCATAAACTCTTTAAGGGCAGAGTGAGCACACAATTAAGATTTACATCTGGGTAGTGAGTTCCTCATCCATGTCCTCATTCTTGATGCTATTGTGCAGCCTTTGCTGATGTCCTCATCTCATCTTATTCAGATTCAGGGAGTTCCCCTTTAAAATCACTCAGTTTATCCTATGGGATAACCCCCCAGTTTTTCTGAGCATTGTAGCCACTGAACTAAGATAAATCACTCTCACCCTCAGACTGATGGATTACTCTCTATTTCAGGTCTGTATTTGGACCACAGGTTGAGCAACCTGGAACCTCACTGCCATACAAAAGGTCAGATGGGCTGCCTTGCCACACCAGTGGTAATGCCTCGCTAAAAGCTGTGAGAAACAGGGGCTCTTGGTGCTGTACTGGTATGGAAAATACCCTAATTTCATCATGCATGATGAAACCAAGTGAGAGTAACAAGGATGTGCAAAAGTACATCCTTTACATTCAGAAAACGAAGAACTAGGATAAGATTCTGTGGGGATGTACAGCACTGCATGAACAAGGAATTCACTAAAAGAATAAAACTGAAAGATATAAACGTATCAATGACTTTGCTAAGATTCACACAGTATCTGTGATATTAACAACATTACATGGCAGCATGGCAGAAATGTGAGGAACTGGTTGATTTTGAAGGAAAAATAGAACTTGAAAAGGAAAACAGGAGGAAATTAGAGAAAAACTGAAGAAAGTGAAACACTAAAGCAGAACTATAGCTGAAATGATTAAAATTTAGGGGTGATAAGAAGGTCCTTCCCACACAACAATGAGTCAAGAACCTGAGTCAAGAACCCTGATCTTGGCTGAATCAGCCTAATGCATCAGAAACCATGTTGCTTTTTTGGAGATGACTTCACAACAATGCAACATGCCATGAATTTCACCCATAAAAGCTCCAAGGAAGTATTCTGTCCCTGGCCTCTGCTGTATTTACTACTAATAATATGAAAATATTGTTTTATGGAGAAAGATGCCCCCAGTGCAGACAGGGCTGGAGATAGCAAGCTATGATAGTTAGACCATTTGGATGTATGCAGGATAAAAGTGAAGTTTCTGGATAGATCTCAGCTAGATGGTAGGAAAAAATTCTTCCCTGTGAGGGTTGTGAGGTCCTGGCACAGACCCATGGCTTCCCCATCTCTGGAATTGTTCAAGGCCAGGCTGGACAGGGCTTGGAGCAACCTGAGATAGTGAGAGGTGTCCCTGCCCATGGCAGGGAATTAGAACAAGATGGTTTTTGAAGTCCTTTCCAACCCAAACCATTCTACAACTCCAAGCAAAACCCCAATGACTCTGCATCCTGGTGACTTCCAACACAAAGTACAGTTGCCTCCTTGTGGACGATACATTCAAGAAGCAAGCAGGGAGCACAGTGTCTGTGTGAAACTAAGTGACACAAAATTCTCACTCTGGCCTGAGAAAGCATAAGGAGGAATCCAAACAGTCCTTGGAGAAGGGCAACAACCTCTGCAGGTGTTGTTTAGATCCTTGTTTGCTTGCAAGAAACAGCCAACAGTACCCAATTGTCCAGTGATGGTGATGTGTTGGTTTAATGACCAATGAGAGTTTTACCTCTCAGACTCTCTCGGACCTGTCTATAAAAGAAGATCAGGAATAATAAAACTTGCTCTCTTGTGCAACCCAGCTAAGAGAGTCTGTGTCGTACTTCACTGTTCCTAATATAGTGCGACACCTCGTTGTAATTACAGCATTCAGCAGAAAATCATCACCCAGACATTGTGGGCCCTTTTTTTTTGCCAAGTCCACATACTGCTTAAACCTTTTAAGCAGATGTGAAAGGATTGGATATGCCAAAAGGAGTGGATATTTTCTGTTTCACTGTGAGCTACAATTGGTTTTTGGCTGACAATTCTGATTTCTTATTTGCTTTGTCAGCAACGTTTAACACAGCAGAAGCAAAGCAGTAAAGATGGCAGCTGGATGTTCTGATTCCCTGCCTACCCAAAACCAGGGAAAGCTGTGCAAAAGAAGGAAAACCAAGCACAGCCACCCACAGTAATTATCTCACTCAGAAACATTACCAGGGGTAACCAAAACTGAGCCTTATTAAACTTCCCAGCCAAAATAACCAAATGAATTTGCAATTTTAGATGGCCACATTTGAACTAGTTCAGGTGTAATCATCCATCAACATGTGCTATCAGTCCCACATCTTTTTATGATGGGTATTTGTTTTGAAATGTCCCTAAATGCCAACCAAGGACTGATGAGCCCAGAGGGGCTGCCAGCCTCTGGGGTTCCTCCTTCTCCTTTCTTTTAATTAGGACATTATAAGAAAAAAAACCAACAACCCTATAAAATTAAATTTCTGCTCAGACATAACATATCACTCCCATTCTCATATTCAGAGAAGGAAAAGCTACCGGAAAACTTCCTCTTAACATGAATAACTTGACAAGGTGGGAAGAGAAGGCATCGCAACTAAGTGCTGTACATGGAGAACTATCCAAGACCAGATCATCACACGAGTCTTTGTGCTTGTCATATAGCAGTAATTTCAATTTCTATTCTTGCCAGTCCTACAGAGAAAGCATGCCCTGGCCTGTATAAGCAGAACAGGATATGCCAGAAACAAAAACCCTGAAACCCAAATATCCCCATCCTGTAGCCTGTAAATAGACAGCCACAGGTGGACACTGCCGTGTTGAAAATTGACTATATCCAACAAAAACCTGAGTATGGACACTGCCTCCAGCCAAAGCTGTCTGTCTAACTCTGCCAAGTCAAATACACAAGGTCAAGAATAACCAGTGCTGCCCTTGGCATAGACACAGAAGTTTTTCTCAAACAAAAACCAGAATTAAACTTGTTGTAGGTTCCTTCACTTATACACCAGGGGAAGTTTCTCACATTGTGATGCAAGACCTCTGCTCCCAACTTTTATAGTGATAAATGGGGAGTTTTGATGAACTTATCCAGAAAAGCCACTTTTTATATTGAAACCAGTTTTTTCATGTAACTTGTGGCTCAATCATGTGTAGTGGCTCAGTTATGTGTAGTACATTAATTTTAGTATATTAATTTTTTTAATTTAAATTTTTTTGATTTAGTAGATTAATTTTCAAAAGAAAAAATATTGAATTCATATAGAAGTTTTTAAAGCCTCACAAACCTTTATGCAGTATTCCAGCAGACTTCACATACAGTGCAGAAACAAGGAAATAGCCTAACACAAACTATTTCTTAGGATAAAATTTATCCCTTGTCTGTTATTTTGAATAAGGCTTTTACCCTCATATTTTCATATCCTAAAGTTTAGAAAGAGCCTTAAAATCTTAAGTAATTACATTGACAATCATTAGAACCATGGAGTTTTGGGGGAAGAAGGGCTCTCCATTCCAATAATATCTCATTTGCTTTATTTCCTAAACATAATTACATATAAAAAAATACGAAAGCAGAACTACAAATTCCATTTGTCCCAGAAGGATATAAATACTAACTCTTACTGCTCTGTTTAAAATAAATCTTCATTGGTAGTTATCCTGTTCAAAATGCATCTTTTTAAAAAGAAAATAATACATTGTTCCCTGTGTTCTTCCGCTGTTCCTGACTACTTGGATAAAAAGGTCTCCCAAAATTAAGCTTCAGGATTTTGACAGAACTTGGTGGGCACATTACAAATAAAATAAAAGAACAGAAGGGCAAATGAAGCTAATCCATATTCTGAAGCCAGGTTGTGGCAGATATAACCACAGAAACAAAATTCTGCTCAAATATACATGAAGAGTTGACTCTTCTCTTAAAATTGCCTTTGTGTTTTTAAAGACAAGGAGAGTTTGGGCACTAGTCTAAGGCTGGAGAACCAGTCTAAGCCTCATCTTGTGCATCCTCTTTGACCCTGGAAAAACCTTTGCTATCCTGTGTTTCCAGCTCTTCTTGCACAAATAATGGGACAAATATTCAACATTCACTCCCAACATGCCCAGTATGAATAGAAATGAGAGCAGTAAACCCCACAAGAGAAAACTGTGCTTCAAAGCACACTGGCCAAAATTCAATGACAACAAAGAGAATGCAAGGGACACGCTTGGATTGTGAATGGGTTCAGGCCATCCAGGACAAATCCCAAGGTCTGCCAAAGCTGATCTTCTCAGGCAAAGACACATGGCTGTAGAAATTCTCCTGCTTTATTCAGCTTTTCAGGTTTCTTTCAGGTTGGGTTTTTTCAGGTTTATTTATTTAAAATGGAAAGTTTCCCACGGAGAAAAACAAAAGTGAAGAGCAATTTCTTTGAAAAATATCCCTGGAAATATTTTTGGATTAGCTCTTCAGAATCAGACCTTTGAAAAGTTAAAGTGGATAATTTGTGAATAATTTGAGATCTTGAGATGTTCTAAATTATGATTAAGCAACAACAAGCTCAACTTTGGAAAACAAGTATCAACAAAGAATCCTGCCTCTGGAGAATCATTAATTTAGGATATAGATGAAACTCTCCAGACAATATTTTAGCACACACCACAGTAACTGTATTTCTCGGCACTGAATCTCTACTCATTACTGAAAAGAGGAGAAGGTAGGGAGAAGTCATGGCAGTGCTTAATAAACCCATAATGAGGACAGCAGTGACTCTCACATTATTTCTACCTTCCCTGGCTGCCTTTTTCTATCTGGGGCTCCCAGGCTGAAAGTCATGCACTGTGCAATTAGGAAAAGGGGGAATGGCTTTAAACTGAGAGAAAGCAGGTTTAGATTAGACATTAGGAAGAAATTTTTCCCTATGAGGTTGGTGAGACCCTGGCACAGGTTCCTCAGAGAAGCTGTGGCTGCCCCTGGATCCCTGGAAAAATCCAAGGCCAGGTTGGATGGGGCTTGGAGCAACCTGGGATAGTGGAAGATGTCCCTGCCCATGGCAGGTTTGGAACTAGATGGTCTTTACAATCACTTCCAACCCAAATAAGTTCATCATTCTATGATTCAATCTAAAATAACACAAATATCTAGCAAAGGTGGACTTCTTCCTAAAACATCCTTGAAATTTACATACACCAATATTTTTCAGAGTGCACAAATGCTTAAAAGGAAGGACTGACACCAACACCACTCAGTACACCAAGTCCTGGCAGATCCCTGTGTATCATTACACCAGCTCAGATGTTGAAGATTCTGTGTATCATTAACTTGAATTTTCAGCAGGAATCCAGAATTTAATGAAACATGTTCAGAAAGAACCTCCTGCAATGCAGAGGCTGACAGTTGTTTATTTCTAAAGAAGGTCCCTGGGAAGGGAGCTGTGGGCACAGCCCGTTCCCAGGCACAGCACTCCCTCCCCGCTGGGCTCACAGGCATTCTTGTGTCTGCAGGCCTGAGGCTCTCAGCTTCACCTGTTCCCAAGGGATTTGTTGGTGGCACCAACACATATGTTGCCCCCTCATTCCTTGCACCTGGATCCTGGATAATATCTTCTACTGAAATTCTTCTGTATAACTGCTCAGAACAAGTGCAATAATACTGCTTGTATATGTAAAAATAGTTTTGCACAAAACCCAGAAGAAAAAAATGCTCTAGATATGCACTACCTTCAAGGAATAGCTAACTAAAATAACCATTATCACACAGTTACAGTGTATAAGCAATGGCTGGAAATGAAAGATCTGTGACAAGACACAGAGACAAGTTGTTTATTTCTTTGGACTGTTTAATTCCTTGTAACAGCTATGATCTGTTTACACAGATATTCCACAGTGAAGGGCTTATCACTGCATCTCCTGTGGAAAAAAATACCCAGGCATGAGAAGTAATGAGAAGAAATTTCCATACAAACAGCCTTAATTCTTATAGCACCAAAATGAAAGAGAATAACAAATGCATTTTTACTTCCACCTATCCTCAAATCAATCAAACTTTTTCTTCTTAGTTAGAAAAGGTTCTCATCCATGATTTCACAGTTTTCCCCACTTATGCCAAGCATAATAAGAAGCTATGTGTTTGCAAAATATTGTATAAAAGGTATATGTATGTAATAATTTTACATCAGTAATGGTCATGGCAGAAAATTATGGTAATGGTGCTTCTAAACTTTGGTGTAGGTGTAAATATATAAGTGGAAGCTACAGACGTCTCCATATAAACATGTGGAATGACTCTGACCCCTCAGTCCATCTGGCATTTCATGTATTTAGTCCATACAGGGTGAGCAGAACCATAAGTATTCAAAGTGCAGTAATTCAAAGCACAGTTTAACTGTGATGTAAATGATCTAATTCTGTCTTTATAGTAAAGCTCATATGTTTCATTTTTTCCATAAAAATTACTTTGTTGCTCTTTATTGAACCTTACACTGTTTCAGGGACAAATGATGTACATATTCTTGCATCACTGTAAAGCATGAAGAATTGACAGCAGCCCACTGGGGACCACAAAGGTGATCCATTATGGAACTGAAATGAGTGTGTCAGCAGCAATGTCTCCAAAGGCACCCTACACACCCATCCAATGCAGGAGGCACATACTGCCTTATGACCCATCCCTGCATGCAGAGAAGAGTTCTGGAAGCCATCCCCTCCAGAAACTAAACAAATTTGGAGCAAGAGTCATATAAACTGAGGCTGAAGGACAGGTAAGTACAAGCAACCTGGCAGATCATCTCTGTAGTAAATCATTCTTGTCTGCATCACAACATGGGTTCATACATGACCAACAGAAACCCTGAAAGCATACAGAAAATTGTTTCAACATTCCAGAACTTGCTATTTGGCCATGTCCCTGCACAGGCAGTCACAGAAGCTAAGCTGGTGTCTGTCATTGGCCAGGGCACTGGGGGATGTCTTCCCCCTTAGCTGACCTTCAGCTGTGGGGAACTGCACCACAGGTTAGGCCCAGAAGATAGCCATCTGTTACCATGGTAACATCAAACCAGATTAAATTTCCAAACATATGCTCCTGGTCACAAGCTCCCCCGGCAAAGTGGGGGAAGGCTTAGATGATGGGAACGTTCCCTTTACTACATTTGCTCAGCCTTGGAGTTGGATTACTTGAAAATACACAGCTATATTTAACCCCTGGGATACATCTCCAAAAATTCTACGCTAGAAATCCACAGAGAAGAAATGTGCTTGTGATGCTTTTGATCTTCCAGTAGGGCTGCTCCCCTGAATTAGCAGCACAAGCCCCAGCAGCAGAGCCCTCCTCGGCTTTGGGACTCAGAGGGGCTGGAGCAACAGCCTGGAAGATTTATTACACCTTCCTACAGCGATGTTTGGACAACACTGGCTGTATAAAACTGCTCAAAACGTTTAGAGGAGCAGGCTAAAGTGGGCGCCTCTTCTCAAAGAGCAGAGACAGAATTATTTTCTGTGAGAAAACAAGTAACTAAGACTTTTTTATTATTCTTATTTTTATTTTTATTTTTTTAATAAATAGGGCAGTTATTTTTAGTTATTTATACATAACACAGCAGCTCCCTCCCTTAGCAGGTATTACACACACATAGAGCTGCTCGAGTCATGCAGATGCATGCACATGGTTTCACCTCATATTATTCCTTCCAACCAAGTCATGAATGTGTGAGCACACCTATAACCTGTGAGTATGGACCACATCATGGCAGCACTCACATCTGTTACATCAATTCACTAAACTTCTCGAGAAAAAGAACACAGAAATATGACTAACACATGCCATACACAGAAATTAGTAATGGAGATTTCAACACCTATGCTCTTTTGACAATAAAAAAAATAATTCATGGAGCTGGCAAGGATCACACTAAGGAGGGGAGTGGTTACCTTTCCCCAACAGCTGAATTAATATTCTCAGTACTGTTCAAATCAAAACCAAGGTCCCCACCATGGTGTAAAATTTCCATACAAACTGTTCCTTAGGAGTTATACACATTACAAAATAGCTCATTATCATAACACAATAAATCAGTCAAATATTAAAATAATAGTCAAATTCCCATCACTAGAAGTAAGGTTTCCTTGAAAATTAAATTATTTTACGAAAACACGGCCTTCATCCCAACTTCCATACAGTTCTTGGGAAGAAATGCTGGCTCTGACCCACACTGGAGTCAGTACAAGAATCTTTGTTTCCAAGACAAACAGCAGTAGGAAGACTGGGTGATACTAGTTTACCACTACAGCTTCATATCTGCATCAGAAAGAGACGATTCTTAAAAACGTCCTGTCAACACATGAAAAAAATAAATACCTCCCTTTTTCTGTTTGAGAACAGATACAGACACAAAGTGATCCGGAAAAATATTAAAGCCCGAGCACCAACCCACAGGCGAACCACAGTAACTTCCTCGCATATTTATAGGTGGTGCTGTGGTGTTAGTTAAGCCTAAGTGCCTTTCTGTTGCTCCAAATTCTTGTCCTGGGTGTCCCATAACTTCCCCAGATATGGGAAGATGAAAGTCTGGTGTATCTACCCACAGGTTCTCCAATTCTCTTCCTTTCAGTTTTGCTATATTCATACATATATAACGTAGCATAGACAACTCATGCACTTTGGGTTTTATCATTTTACAACTGCAAATGGTATGAACCTTTTGCAAGAGGTAACATTCAGCACTTAAAAAGGCACCCACAACAATAAGAATAATCAATAGTACCTAGGAGGGCAGGTACCAGTCTCCCATGATCTGCAAGATGCCACATGTTAAACTCTAAAATCATGCCCTAAACAAGAAGCAAGTAAGAAAAAAAAAAAGGGAAAATATCTGTTTTTCTATAAACAAACAATATTAACAGAGATAGCCCAACTCAGGTTTATTCACTTAGGTCTTCTTTTCAGAACTGTGTAGGAGAGGAAACTGGCCTTGATTTATTGCCCTTCACCCAGTTACCAAGAACTATGCCAACATTTTCTGGGGTTTGAAAAACCCAAATACTGCAATGCTCTCCAAATGTTCTTGGTCCCAGAGCCTGAGCTCCATACAAGTACATCCTCTCTTAACCACAGTATTTTCTGCATCCAGCTGGAACTAATCATCAGAATTACAGTACAAAAATATAGAGGTTGGGGGGGAAAAAGCCCTGAAACAGATTTTATGCAGAGGACAAGCTATAGAATAGTCTATAATAGATTATATAAAAGCCAGCCAACTCTTATCTGGAGCAAAGGAAGACAGGAATACTCCCCTCAGCAGAAAAACCCAGACAGGATGATGACGGGAGGAAAGGTTCTCACCTAAGCGATTTTTCATGGAGCCAGTGGGGTCCTTGTCATGTCATTTTTGGCGCTGGGATGAGATTGATAAGCATGGATGGTCCCACATCGTTCTGCAGTACTAAACTTCACTTGACAAGGCTTATTAGCACTGGCTTGGAGCCTGACAGACCCAAGCTGTCTCTAATGCTCAGTTTGGGCCAATTTGACTGGTCTCTCCAACACTGTGAACAAGGCAGAGAGGCTGGATCTGGCTCTGCAGAGAGCTCCCTCAGGTTTGGCATCACCAGCTTGGGACTGAGCCACATGGAAGTGAAGACACTTCTTTTCCCCATGTCCTTTAAGGGATTTGGGACTACACAGATTTGGTCCAGCTTTCTAAGCTGATACACCTGGCTGGGAGTGAGCTGATTCTTCACAGCTCAGCTCATGTGCCTGCTCAAGGCATTGGGACTCTACAAAGGGAAAATAGGACAGCAGAAGGTTTTCTTCCCTCTGAGATTTGCAATGAGCAAAGTTAAATCTCCATTTATTGGTGCTTTCTTTTTTTTTAATCCCTCTGGATCACCTCATCTGTGCTGCTCACCTTTCAATATGGATATCGACACTTCTAACTGAAAGATGGATTTGAAAGAAGACTGGACATTACCTAAGTATCTAGGTGGCCTTGCCTCTGCCACCTCTCTGAGCCAGGGTCACCAAACACAAACACCCGTTACCACACTCTGCAGGACCCTGTAAACTGTATTAATAGAGTGCACTGAAAGGCAAAGGATGAAGACTGCTGTACCTAAAACAAGCACTATACCACGTTTGTCCTGGACCTGCCAAAGGGCTGTCTCCCTAAGCACTGCAAGTAACTGCATGAACACCACCCCTATGAAGATTCCTATGTTCTGCCTTAGAAGAATCATGGAATGATTTAGGTTGGAAGGATCCTTAAAGATCATCTAGTTTCACCTTCCACTAGACCAGGTTGCTCTAAGGCCCATCCAGCCTGGCCTTGAACACTTCCAGGGATAGAGCAGCCACAGCTTTTCTGGGCAACCACAGTATTTTTATAGTCAGATGACAAAGAGCTCTGTAAGCATGTGCACTTGATAAAAGGAAGCCCTAGGCATAATTCTCATTTTCCTCACATGAGGAAAGCTGCTGGGTATGCCCAGCTGTGACTGCAGGTCTTATGAGTGGGGGGGGCTGTCCCACTCACCACTACCTCCTGAATGAGTAATATCAGTGGAGTAATAGCAGAGGAGGCAGCACAGACCAAATGCGTCCTTCCAGCCCTGTCCAGCATTCCTGACCCAGCACATGCCCCCTGCATGCCTATGGTTATAACCTGATCTGGCTTCCAAAAGCAACCTGCTACATGCATCCCACTATCCAATAGAGCAACACTCTCTTCATTGACAATAATGACTTGAAGTGACTTTTTTAGCTGCCATGTCCTGCAACTGGTTGCAGATTCCAGTCCTGAATGAAATTCACTTCTTACAACACACTTGTGGAACATTAAATTACAGTAATTGTCAAAATTTTCTCATTATTTACACTCCAGACAGCTGCTCTGGCTACAGCAAGAACAGCAACCACCTTCTTCAAAGCAGCAAAAAGGAGCAATAATAAATCTTTCTGATGGCTTGCTTTTTACAGAGCACTTGCTCCATGGTTTCAACAAGATTGGCAGGTTCCAAGAAACAACAAAAAGGCAAAGGAGAAGAGCAGAGCAGAATGTGGGTTTTGACTTAAGATGCCAAGCTCTCCTTAAATCTTTATTTTATTTTACTACATGAGTGGCTGTGCTCATGTTGAAGTCATGAAAGTAGGGGCAGTCAGGAACACTCATAAAAATAAAAAAAACATTAAAATAGCTTCACACAGAGAACAGACATCCAAGTGTCCCAAAGCAAGCATTTGCAATACCAAAAGAAGATATCAGAATTTATGTTGTAAAACGACTTTTCATCAAGATACAGAAGGAAGTAACCTTGTTTGAAGTATCATAAATTTTAGATACTCAAAAAACCAGTTTTTTATTATTTGTGTTCTTAATAAAATTCTGCTATACCTTTAGCAATACTCAAAGCAAATACACTCTTGAGGTGTTTTATGCCTTTCATTTTCCTGGACTGATTTTTGGTTCTCCAGGTTTGAATATTAAACACGAGCAAGATACACACCAATTTCTTATTTGTCAACAAATTGCATCTTGAATTTTATGAATTTTTTTCTTTTCATTCATATTGCTCATTTACTTTGTTTCATTTCAAAAGATACAGGAACTCAATCATACTTTCAAATATCTAATTCTTTATTTCTATATATTTCTGTTCAATTATGTGATATTTCAGAAATTTACAGTTGCAATGTAAAAAATAATCTCAATTGTAAATATAATGTGATAAATTATAAGGCCTGATTCAACTACTGCGGAGTACAATGGGGCAAGAACTGTAATATTAATGTTATGAAGATTATACTTTTAGTTCACTACTGTGAAAAATTAATTAAAATTGTTATTAAAAGTCTCAGACATTGAAGTCACAGCCTTTCACTCAGCCATGCACACAAACAACAGACCACTTTACTACTTACCATTTGAGATCTATTTTTTGGGCAGCCATTGATGTCTTCAATCTTTTCATTTGCTGAAAAGCAAAAAAAAATGTGATAAAGCAGAAAACCTAAACCAAAGGCATCTATTTTTTACAATGATTTCCTGAGCACCTGCTCGCCCGCTCAGTAAAGGGGTTTTGGATTGTAGCTGTCCAAGCCAAGTGAATGTGTGAAACACTGAGAGCCACAAAAAGAAAAAAAGCAGCTGGAGTTCTCTACTGGGTCATGCCTCCAGAGACAGCTGGGGCAGAAGCCAACTGCTCTGACAACCTCTTGTACTGTGACGGGGAATTCCTTTAAACTACAAGAAAGATGTGAGCTCTGGAAGCTGAATTACTGTTGGGTGGAAAAGTGAGCACTACACATGTAGAGATGTTAGCGTGGTAGTTGGTTTGCTTGGAGAGTGAATACAGGTTTTAAATCCACATGGAAAATTTATGATAACTCTAATAATATTTTTTTTTCCTTTTTTAAAGTACAAACCATTAAATAACTTTCCAAGACTCTTGACCATGGCTTACATGCTACTCCAACCTGCAGAAGAACACAGTTTCCACCTTTAAGGTTAGAGGTGAAACAATGAAATCCCCAAGGTGTTTGCCTTACACTCTGAGTTTGCTTAGTTTCACCTTGCAGCCTTGGATGCTGAAATGACTTTGTGTTTGAGTCTGAAGAGCCAGTTACAGCCAAAGTTCAGTTTCACACAGTTTTTGCACTGTAATAAAGGCAAGCACTCACATCCCATTTGATTCATCCATTAAAAGCTGTATTTTCTAGCAATCCCATGTATTCTGAGGACACCAGTCAGAACTCCATCCCACTTCATGGTTTCCCTCGGTTAGGAGGATCACATTTGGCACAATATTCGAGTAGCAGTCATGAGAAACAAAGCAGTGACACAACTTCACTCTTGCCTGACAGGACCCATTTTACATATCCACGTCACAGCACACCTTTATCCCACAGCAATGCAATGAAAAATTGATGCTAATCTGAAAAATACTGCAGCTAAATCCACAGTGCACTCCCCAGAGTGGTCCATCAGCCTCTACACATGAAAAGCACACTGCTTCCAGGAACATCATCTAAGCTTTGGTCATACAGAAACAAAGTTGCATTCATTAAATCACATTTTCCAAGTCCTGTGCACCCATCCTGCAATATTTACCATCTCTCACTTAAGTACCATGCAATATCTCCATCAACTAAATTTATAACACGATTTTATATTTATAAAATTTATATCATATAAATATAAAAACATTTTATAATATATATTATATAGATATATATTTATATTTTTATATAAAATATAAATATAAAATATAACTGTTGATATTTATATTTATGTAATATTCATAATATTATAAAAATTGATAGTTGTATTCCTATAAATTGGCACCATTCATAATTACTTGAAAGGAGACTAATGAACTTGTATACAAGCTGTCTCTTGTTTGGGACATGTGTACAGAGACACCTTTAAGAACCTAGGTCAGACCCAGTGTATCTGCATCCATGGATTTAAACGCAGTTAATATGTTTATATGGCATTGCTAAGGCATTTTTTTACATTCTTTTACAGGCTCATAAATTTTGAACTGAAATGAACCAGAATGATATGAATACATTTTAACTGCCTTGCAAATAGTTGCTTTTACACACAGCACACCATAACATAAAAAACCCTCTCCTGCACTGCATATCAAAGCTTTCTTACTATGTAGTTAGGAAAAAAGGTTGGATTTTGCAGGCTATAGATAAAGCTGCTTCTAGATGTGAAAGCCCTCCTCATCTTTGTGACAATGATATGCAGCTGCCTAAAGCCATGCACAGAAGATACAAATTACTTTTCTTCATATTAATGTGGAGGATTAAACTATAATGTTTAAATATGACCTTTCTTTCACATGAAAAAGGTGATTTGAAAAAGAAATACTTCCCCTCCTACCCCAACTTTTGAAACCTTGCAGACCTTATCTTAAATATTAGCCAAAAGGCAGTTATAAAAATGACAAAAAACCCCAAACCTGCAAAGGCGATCAAAGCAATAATTGGTTATGTATTTTAGAATGAGTAATTTGAATTTCATATAAGTTTTCACAAGTCAGTACTCAAAGAGATACATTTAAATATTTGGTAGAAGGAACCAAGTCCACATTTTGATGATGGTATTCTTGCACACATGTAGTCATGCATAAGTTTCCTACAACTGTGTTAAGGCAGGGTAGCTAGACAGGCATGAAAGGAATCAACATTAACTGCTCCCAAGTTTCCAAAAACCTTTCCTATTAAAGGAAATGGATATAGGAAGGAGCATTGTTCATAGTGAATACCTGTCAACACATAATCATAAATTAATTCATGGCCTGTTTTTACACCTCTGTCACTGCACAGCAAGTCTAAAATGCTACTGAGATATCATGTTGCTCTACAGCAGAGACACAAAATCTTATTTTAACATATCCCAGTAGAATCACTGAAAGATGCTTCACAGTGTCATTCCAGAACAGTGCTTGTAGATCCCTACCACCTTAACTAGTTCCCTAACAGCATCTCAAACACATGTAATAAAATATGCATGCACTGATGTCCTGTTCCTTCATTGCAGGCTTCTTAATTTGCATCTTAAATCTGTCAGTTTGCTCCTAACAATGGTTGTCCTAATTCCCATTAGCAGGCTTTCCCATTCCATCCATCTCCATTGGCCCATACATGTGTTTTGTGGCATCCCCAGCACTAGATGGATGAGCCTCTGAAGGAACTAATGAAGGATCCAGGCCCAAGGGAAAAGGGACAATATGAAGCACTACATGAAAATTGTTCAGAACTTTCATTATCTATGAGCATTAATGCACTAATTTAAGAGAACTAAAGGCTTTGGATAAAATTGCACTTGAGATTTATTCTAATGGTAAGTGATTTTCCTCATCAGAAAGCTCATTATGAAAGATTTCTTTTTCTGCCACATAAATATTAAACCCCTTCTCCTTTCCCAGCTGTATATATGGATCTCCCAAATCCAACTGGAGGCAGGAGGTTCAACAAAGGAGGCAATATCACTGTGAATTATATTTAGACCAGTACTGAAGAGGTATTAGAAATAGTGAGGGCTAACCGCATCCTACCAGAAAAAAAATATCTCATGAGCTGTTTTTTAACATTCAGCCATGTGGAATAATACTGCTATGCATTACTACATCAACATCCAATATTTTTCCTCTATAAGACAAGGCTTTTTCAAATTAATTAGCAAAACCTCTGAAGGAAAATGATCACATAATTCTATGCAGTTTGATGGATTTCCCCTCATACACTCTGTGTCAGTGTAGAAGATAAAAAAAGGGATTGCCTGAGCAAGCTGGTGGATACTTGGCACCAAACACAGAAAGTCACTCACCTACAACTTGGATTATTTCAGCTAGCAGGACTCCATCAGTCACATCTTGCTGTAGATCCTTTATCAACCTTTTGTGGCCAGATTTTGCTAGATAGTGATTAGCCCAATCTGTATAAATCTGTTAGGAGACAGACAAACAAAAATAAACTGTTACTCATAACACAACTTGAAAAATGAGAATTCTTTGTATCCCCCAGTATCCAAAGGGTTGATTTCAGAATTTCAGATCACTGCTTTTTTTTTTTCCCCTCTTTGAAACAAGTCAACAGCATTAAAATTCAAGGCCTTGTGCAGATCAAGTGTTCAGCTTACTCTAGTATGGATTTTTCTATTCAGCACCCTGACATCAAAGCTCAGGACAGATGAGAGCAAGCTCCTGAACATGTTACAGCTTGAATGGACCATCAGGACGTCAGCAGAATATTCTACAGCAGCAGTGTGTGCACAAGAGATTTCAATTTCCACCCAAGTTTTTTTTTTTAATTTTCCTTTTGACCTTTTTTCTTCATAGCTGTCATCGAGAAAGTTTTAAAGGTTCTTTTCCCAAAAACACTTCTGGTGGATATTAGCCATACAGCAGTTTCATCATGAGGAAACTCCTTTACTGTATTACCAAAGAAACCTTTAAAGGTCCTAAATATCCACGAATTCTAATAAATTCCATCTCACACGTTAAACAGGCCTATTAAATAATTTTTAATCTGTTATGCAAACTTCCAGCTGTTGGAATTTATTTTGAAATATATTACTTGAAAACTAAGCACACAAAGCAGTCAAAATGTCTCCCTAATTTGCACTAAGTATAGGAACTGAACCGGCTGGGAGGGATAGTGGCTTAGCTCAGGTGACTTGTACAGAAGGCAGAAACCTGAGAGCTGGGAGGCAGGGTACTGAAAGGATGGAAATTAGGATACAACCGGGATCATTCCATAATAGGTCATGACCCTGGTCCATGTTCACAATTGGACCCCTGCACTCAGGTACCCCTATATATTGTTAAATTCACCATGCCCCTTGGTCTTTGGAGCTTGCCCCCAGAATGTGTGGTTTCTACAGTTGTATTTTGCCATCATTAAAGTATTTTGGGTAACTCCATCATTTCTGTCCGTCCAATTTGCCATGCTTGTCCAGCCAGACCATACTCAGAGTCACAGCAAGCCGACTGTGCCAATTAAGGTCTGCTCATCATATGCCAGCACAACTTATTCAAGATTGCCAGAAAACTTATAAAAACTTTTCATGCTAGATTATCCAAAAGAAGCTAAATTACTTCATTAAGAATTTCTGCTTATGAATTAAATAATAGTATTCTTTACATAGGACAATATTCCAAATGAAGATTTTGTTAAATTACCTATTATGCTCCAAAGAAATAGGGTAAAAATAATTAAATATCAGGATTTTACCTTTTAAATATCTAAATATTAATGTTCACTCCTACTCTGAAGCATGTCTAGAATGCTGGAAACACATTCATCCCCATCCAGTCTATCAGTAAGCAGATGTAGATTCAATGTGCTTCCTGGAACATGAGCCATGCCAACCCTCACAGACCCTACACACCCCTGTGGGGATGACAAATGCCTCAATACCAGTGTGTGAATTACTGACCCTGAGGGAACAACAGCATTCAGTCCCCAAAAACACAGGGAAAGCCCTCCCTGCGCACTGCCCAGGAAATACTGTTTTACTTCACAGCCACAGATAGATAGAAGGAAAAGAGCACAAGGAGAGGGGTGGCTCTCCAAGCTGAAGAACTCCAGCTTTAGGAGAGGTGCTGCAGCCCTCTGATCATCTTCATGAACCTCCTTTGCACTCCAGTAGCGCCACATCCTTCTTATCCTGCGGGCCCCAGCACTGAGCAGCGCAGATCCTCTAAGTTACTGACCCACGTATACTCATGTCAGAACCATCTCAAGCCTCGGATTTCCAGTGTCGTGATGATGACCTCCTCCACGGGAATCAAGAGCCAGCTGCCAAGTCTAGGGGGCAAGTATTTGCCACAAGACAGAGGAATCTGGATGTAATACAAGGACTATGGATGCCGAATGCAAGAAAGCAGGCAGGGAGCACAGTGTCTGTGTGAAACTAAGTCACACAAGGTTCTCAGTCTGGCCAGAGAAATCCTAAGGAGGAATCCAAACAGTCCTTGGAGAAGAAAAACAACATTTGCAGGTGTTGTTTGGATCCCTGTTGTTTACTTGGAAGAAACAGCCCAAGGGTGTAGTACCCAATTGTCCAGTGATGCTGATGTGTTGGTTTAATGACCAATGAGAGTTTTTACCTCTTGGACCTTCTCAGACCTGTCTATAAATGGAGATCAGGAATAATAAAACTTTCTCTCCTGTACAACCACAAGAGAGTCCGTGTCATTACTTTTGCCATTCCCAATATAGTGCGACACAAGGATTGTAATTTCACACTCCTCTTGCACTTGCTGATTCAATGTTAAAATGATAAAATGAAGAACAGAGGTTTTGACTAGAGTTTTTGTTATAAAGTCTTCATTTGTGTTTTTTTTTAAACCTGTAAAACACAACTGGTCACATCCATGAAAAAATCACTTAATATTTTAAAGATATGCCCCTATTTTCCACCATTTATCCTTTACTTTCCTCTTCAGAGCAGCAGGATGTGCACTTCCTATGCCAACAACATCATCGGCTTAAACAGAAAAGCACACTGGAACACCTTTGTGGAAATAAAACCCCCACAGCTGAAAATATCTCCATGAAATAAAGGCTGAGCACACATGAGTGATTTCGTCAGATGACCAAGAAAAGAAAAGGGACAAAAACCCCACACTGCACAAACCAGACATTGTGTTCCTTAGCTCCTTTTACAAGAAAACATTTTCCATAACAGGGAAATATTTTAAAGCATTCAACGACTTCAAGGAACTAGGATTGACTTAACGTACTTTTCTGCCACATGGTTTTAGCTTTCTTATCGAGGAGTGAAGACATACGAGTAAAATATTTACCTTGCAAGTGCAAGGGTCCACACCCCCCACACCATCCCTGCGATTCAGATGACAAGGAACTTATCAAACACAATAACCATATTTCCTTTAATGGGAGGGCTGCAATGAATGTCCTAATTTATCACTGAAGGACTTTCAGAAAATTTAGGATTATAGTTTGATGCATCGGTTCCATCCTGGATCATTTCCATGATGCAGATCATCATGCAGTCAGACAAATCCTTGGATCAGCCCTAGACTTAAAACAGGAGCAGACCCCTCCTGGCAGAGCCTGAAATCACAGCAACAGCAAGACCTTGAAAGCTAGTTAGGATTGTTTTTTAAGTCAAATAACAGCATTAGGATGCATGGCTGGTATTGCAAAACTGCTCTCCTGTACCTGCTTCCTACTGCCCTAATTCCTGTTGCACCCAGGAACACCAGATCTTATATTCATACCCCGGAAATAAACAGACTGCATCAAAGAAATCCCTGAACTCCCTTAAATCCTCCTGGAAAAGGATGCAACTTGAAAAACCCCAAATACCTGCTGCCTGATTCACTGCCTATGATAACACATAAAGAAATTCCCTCTGAGAGCAAATTATTCTTGCAAACCACACTTCGGGTGCTGAAGTCAGCCTGCTACAAGCAGAGCTTTTATGCTTATTATGAAATGCACATCAGTGTGGAGGAAATATTTCTGGGATATTTAAATGTGTGGAATATTTTTTCATTCCACTACTTGATTAGGAAAGAATTTAACAGGAAAATAGAGATATAATAAACCTGTGCTTCTCTTAAAATGTTATCACACAACATTATTTTGCAATATACTTAACATGCCAATTATTATTTCTTAACTGCCTGGGCTATATATTTACAAGCTCTGAAGCATTCTTAAGGATACAGTATTACCCAGGCTTATTGTAGTAGCTCCTCATGGTCACCGCTGATTTTTATGGCATATATTAAAGCTAATCATTGAAACTTTCCAGGATGTTTTTGAAACCTGTTTGTTTCAAGTCTTTGTAATGTACAACACAAACAGATTTCTAATGTTTCTTTTCCTTTTCCACAAAAACAAGTGAAAAAAAAAAACCAAAACTGCACAATGGCTGCTATTTCTAGACACATGAAATACATTTCAAAGCACACAGTGTTTTCAAATGTTCAAAACCAGGCAAATAATTGGAAAAACAATAATAAAAGAACTAAGAAAACACTGCGGAGAAACCTTCCGTTTTCCTCTCTCTGCACATCAATTATGAGTGTTCCTTAGGTATTTTCAGCAAATGGGTATGAAGTCACGTGCTTGAATATTCATGTGAAAATGACCTTTGTTGAACTGTCGTCTAATTAAAAATCTAAAAATCTTGTGATATGAAATATTCAACCCACTACAACCCAAGAGATACTGCCTTACTATATACACCAGTATTGACTTTTAAAACTTTTTAGTGATTTCACACAGTATGAAAATCATTGGAGCCAGCTTCCTTACTTTTGTTCCAGAAATCAAGTGAACATGGTGATTTGGGCACTATCACCATAAGCAGGTCTTTGTGTCCAAGTCAGGTTAATGTTTAACTCAGGTCTAAGTCACAGCTTTTGTTAAAGGTGGACTCAGCTGTGTGGTAGTTTTTTTTTTCTCTCTGTAGTGTATGATCTTAGGAATCCAGTTATCTGGGAACAAATTAAAAACATATGTGAAACATTTTCTTCTCTCTTTTTCTCTTCCCCTTTGATCCAGAAGATTTGAATCAAGAGCACTACAGTTAAGTATCAATTTTGGAAATATTCAGTACATTATGACTCATAGCTAAAGCACTAAAAAGCAGTGAAAAAAACAGCGAGGTTTGGGGGAAAAAATAATCCAAATTCTAAAGATTTTGCAATCTGTCTGTAAAGAAAATGGCCTGAACACTGTCTTCCATCAATAAGATTGAAGAATTTTGAAATTTAATTGAGTTTCTCCTCACTGCCATTTCCTTAGCCTCGCATCTGCTTTTTTAAAGTACATTTCAGATGAGAGAGGAATCTTGCTTTCCAGCCAGGAAACCCCTGAAATTCCCTGGCACTCCAAACCTTCTGCAACATTTCTGGCTATGCTAACAGAGCACATCCACCACAGCCTAGCACACCTGAGCCTGCCCTGCACCTGAACACTGAATCAGTATAAAAGGTGCCTTTTGCAGAACTGGTTGTCTGTTCAACCCCCACACAGCCACCCTCAAGCACTTGAAGAAGGCTGTGGGGCAGAAGTGACCAGCAAAACCAGGATACAAAGCATGAATAAAGTCATGGGAGCAACAAATCCAGGAAGATCCTTTAGAGACAGTACGTTTGTGGGGCTGTAATTAGGGTAGCATGTATTTTAATATACTCCAGGGTCTCCTTTAAATGGAAACTACCTGATGGTTTTGCCTCTGAGTCAGTATTCTGAAATATACTCATGAAAAGGAAAGGATTCACATGAAACTACTTGAAAAAAATGTCTCTCTGTCTCTCTTCTATGCAAGTAGAAAATATGCCTGAATCTCTTCCTTGTTACTCATTTTCACACACACAAGAATCTAATTATAATCAATGCCTAAGTAAATTTTCAAATCTTTCTTCCCTTCCCCTGCCGTGTCAGTTCTGAACTAATCAGACTCCAATTGTTTTCTCCCAATAATTATCATGAATCAGGCTCTCACAAATTTGGTAACAGCCGAAGAATATCTTTTTGACATCATGTAGCATAATTAGAGCAGAGCAAGGCTTTTTTCATGATTGAATAGCAGGGTTAGTCACATCAATGACCTCCCATTCCAGAACAGCCACCACAATGCAGTGCCTGTGCTGCTGCTAACCCAACCACACTGACTGCTGAAGTTCACAGGGAAAACAAAAACCACCCCAAAACCTAAAAATAGCCACAACACACTGAGATGATCCGAAGCGGAATGCCTGCACTCCTTACAACACTGTGGGGTTTTGAAAAAGCCCATGAGATACTCACTGCTGCCCAGTTGTCATGGGGCTTGCACATGCGGAGTCATGAAATCCCAATTTTTGATTGGTAACACTCATTGCAGTCTCATGCTGATCCATGCTACAGACCAACACAATGATCTCATTAACAGATAGCACAATGCAAAACCCAGAGCTAAATAACTAAAGCCAAAGGTTTAGCTGAAAACCCCATCCCTCTGAAGCATCTCTGGGCTCCAAGGGAGCACAGGAAGGATAATGGCTATTTTGAAAGTAGAGAGATTATGACCCTGACAATATTTTGCTGAGTTACTGGCAAAAGGACAACAAGGAAGCATATGGTAAAAAAAAAAAAAAAAAAAAAAAAATCAAGTTTGTCACAGATCTTTTTTCAAAGCATTTAATAGCATTTGTCACAAACCCTTTTTCAAAGATTTATTACAATTTATGGCCTTAGTTGCTCTTACATGCTTCTCAAATCCTGTAGAAGTCTCTATCTGTACATCTGCACCAAGACACAAATCCCACTAAAAGGGCAGTGTCGACTTTTCCAGGATAAATGAAGCTTTAAATTGCTATCCAAAAAGACTGTTAATGTTTTTTCCCCCCAGTATAAGTTCTTGCAAAACAAAACAAAAGAAAATAAAAAGCTTAAAAAACAGGACACAGGATGGATAACATGTGAGCCCATTTCTCTGTGACAATTTAAAGGTGTTAGTGGGCTTTGAGCAAAGAGTTCTGTCTGCTCCTTTTCTGTAAAGGTACAGCTGAGGGTGAGAGGACAGGAGGACTCAAAGCAAACATACATTGTCCTTAGGAGTGCCCTTGAGTCCCTTGTGACCCCTGGTTCAGAAGGATACATGAGGCAAGCAGTGAATCACTTCTCCTCTCTTCTCCAAGACACTGGAAACATCCAGAAAGCCAGGATGGAGGCTGGAGCTTTGTTTACTCAATCCTACCAAGCACCTTGGCACCAAAGCAAGCTAATAAAGGGAGGAAACAACCAGGAACTCCAGGTCTGGGGCAGTGATGGGCTGAATTGCAGGTAGATTCCTTCCAGCAGGCAGGTGAGACAGCAAAATTACCTTCCTGGAATGTCACTCTATGGAGAACAGGCCAGGTTGGATGGGGCTTTCAGCAACCTGGTCTAGTGGAAGGTGCCCCTGCCCATGGCAGGGGTTGGATTAAGATAATCTTTAAGGTCCCTTCCAACCCAAACCACACTCTGGTTCTATGATTTGCAATCACCTAAAAATAGCTGTCACATACATATGCACATACACCTACGATTTAATATCTAATATGATGCCAGTACTCTCAATTACATAAAGTGCTGGCACTTTTGAGTTATCATCAACTATTGAGAATTGAGCTATAACCATCTGCAATTCCCACTTGGTTCCCATATTATTGGGGAAACAGAGGTAACTCTGCTTCTTTTTTTTTTTAATTTCTTAAGGCAACTCAACTAAATTATATATTCTACTCAGATGTGCAAGTGTTGCAATTGCTTTGAATTATTACCCAGTTGTTGGGGGATATTCTTTTGAATATTACATTTTACTGGACACTTGTGTACATTAATTAGCCTTTGGAAGTTAAATTAGAGAAATGGGTAATTTAAACTACTGGGACTACTTATTTATCTCTGTTTAAAGCCTTATTCCCAACTGAGGAGGGCTTTTTTCATGCATATGACTACTATTCAAAAGCAATGGGCTGACTCACAACACACAGAGCCAAGCATATGTGTCAATTTTAGTAGGCTTTTGACTGTTCCAGGAATAGAGCCTTGGACTGTCCACACTTCAGAGCAGGCACTGAGTGTGTTTAGAGCAAATCTTTAGTACATACTAAACAAGCATCATACTTTCAATTGTCCAGCCAGTACCTTTCCTATTCTTACCGTACTGAATATTTTACTACATTTAATATAAAAGAGGAGCAAAGAAAGAATTCCTTTCTTTCCCCCCAGTTATGAAGTTTCTGAACCCTGTTACTGACAGGTGTTGCCTACACAGAGGGTTTGATATTTCTCACCAGAGCAGCATTTTCCTCTGGAGCAGCCTCCAAGGTGAAGCAAGGACAGTGATTGTGCTGGCACCCAGCACGCTGAGCTCTCAATGCTCCCATTATCCACGTTTGCCATATACAAATCCCTGTAAAACTGGAGCCACACACATTACGCCAAGCAGGTGGCCGCTCTCTTATTCCCCCATGCAAAAAAACCCATGAAGTCCTGAATAAAATGAGACTGCATTCACACCTGCACCGATTCCTTCCTGTATCCCAAAGTGAAACAGAGTTTAGCTTGCTGAGCTGATTTGCAAAATCCATTCCAAGTCACATTTGGCCATAGTGAAACAACTGAATTGATCTCACACCAACAAACTATAATCTACCTCAGACAACAAAAGCAGCAAATGCACTATTTTTTTCAGTGCTTTCTAAAAAGTTGTCTGAAGTGCACAGCAAGTTATTTTCAAGTATCACAGTTCTCATATGCAAAATATACCCCTTTACATCTACTACCACCCACAAACATGGACAGAAAAGGGCTTATCTGGAAAGGCGATACATATCTACTCCCAAGAGAAACCACAGAAAATCCTAAGAAGCTGCAGAAGAAAGGGAAAAAACAAAACAAAACAACACTTCTAAGGCTGAAGTTAGTTACTGTTCAACAGCACCACTGCCATGATCGAGGAGCCAAGAGCTGCTTACTGTTTTATAACGGTCACAGGAAAATTTACTTGTCCCACGAACAGAGACCTGTAAGGTCCTACTACTTATTGGCATATTTAATGTGAATATATTCTGCTTGAGTCCAGCATGCTCTTCCTTCTCAAGGGGTCCACGGTTAAATGATTATATATATATATATATATGCTGGCACACAAAACTGGGGTTGTTAATTTTAGCTGCAGAAGCACATGCACAGTGCTCAGATTTCTGACACAGTCACACCTTACAAATCCCACCCCTCCGACAGCTCTTCCCTTATGTCCCCACTGCTCCCTTCTCTTACAACTATGTCTAACATAGAGTTCCAATGTTTGGCATCAATTTCAAACAGGATCAGTATATTTTACCATATCAAAGCTATTTACAGCAAGAGTAAAATTCAGCAGGTCTTTTGTGTTGGACACTTGTAGACATTAAAAGAATGATTGAAGAAACTGTTGGGGTTTTGATTGTTTTGTTGTTGTTTTGGGTTGTTTGGGGTTTTTTACACAATCAGAGGCTTTCTACCTATTATAGTGACAACCCCCTTCATGTAAATGCTCCTATCATTTATGGAAATTAATGCTCTGAAAGGAAGTCCAAGATTTTGCATGACAAAAAACTCCAGGTACACCCCTTTTTAGAACTTGGAAGCATTCACAATACTTGAAGGTTTTATCTATCACAAATGCAATCTAAAAAGCATCAGGCTGAGTTCGACCTGGAATGGACACACACAACTTGGTGCAGCAAGGGCTGCCTGCCCTCTGGCAAGACCCCACCATGTGCAAGTCAGCCCTAATTCCATGGTCCGACCACTGTTGCTGGCATTCCTTAAAAACACAGAAAATTGGCACTTGTAAGATGCTTGGCTGGAATTCTTTATATTAAAAAAAATAACACAGTCGATGTTGCCAAGGTGAGAAGCAATGGCTGCTTCACCTCCTCTCTTGCCAAGCTGAAGGATAGATGTCTGACATTTCCACTGCTGATTTTCAAAAGGCACACTCCTGCCAGAGTCAGATCCATGCGGCTCTTTTAACTGCTCCATGAAAAGCAAACAGCCTAGGAGCCACAATGTCTCCACATTAGCTCTCCCCCCAGCAAAGCCCCCTCACCGTGGCAGCGGTGGGTGTTTGTTTTGGGGAGGTGGGGGACGAGAGGGGCTTTGATGGAGTTTGAGAACATGATATACTGTGACATGAAGTAGCTGTTTTACCCAAACAGCTCAGAGGGCCGAGGCTCTGATGCGCTCAGGATTGTGCTGCAGCAACAGCTCTGCTAATGCAGACAGGCACCAGGCTGAATGTGAGAAGGAGGGAAGTTTGCACGGGTTCCCCCAAAAACCCTGACCACTGAAGATGGGAGAACGATCTAACTCCAGGCTGCTACTGCTGCTGTAAGCACCCAGCACTCAATGTGGTCAGTTCCCAAAACTCCATGTAGTCTTGGCACACTTGGCTCATGACAGGAAAAAAGTCTTCTAAACTTTTCTAATAAAGACAGACTCATTTTATCTATTTGGAAAAGGTATGGGAGACTGTTCCAAACAGCTGCTGTAATTTCATTGGTATTTTTCACCTGGGGTCACAAATCTGTGTGTTTGCACTATCATCTCCTTTGGCAGAAAGCCATGGCCGCAGGAGGGATCAGAACAGATGAACTATTACTGCTGGATTGGACTCTGAGAAACAAAGGACAAAGAAGAGATTCCAAGAGATAATAATCTGAAAGAGGGCTGGAAATGGAACCTGATTTGCCATGTAGCATTTAAGAACAAACTCACTCCTCTACTTCATTTTCTCTTGATTGCTTAGAGGATTAGTTTGTCAAAACAACTTTCACAGATGTGAAGCAACTCCAAGTAAAAGTAAAATTGGTTTCTAAGGTACATGATACTAAACTCTTTCAAATCCTAGCAGTGTATGAAGATGAAAGTTATCTGATCCAAACACTGAGACCAGGAAATATTGCAAAAGCTTTTTCTTAATTTTTAACAAAATCATTTTGCTGTGGGGATTAGGGAATTACAGAAATTGGCCTTGGTCTTGCACCAAATCCTAGCCCTCTTTTAGCCAAGAAGGACCAGCCAACATTCCCTTTTGGGTCTGCTTAATGCCTGATGGACAAAAACGAGACTTCAAAACCAGAGTCTGGGTAGGCTCAGTCCATATCAACACTTCAGTCACCAGCCAAATATCCATGTCTCCTACAAAAAGAGTGTCTAATGCCACTCAAAAAAGAGTAAGTCATCTGCACTACGTTCCTCACTCTAAAAAATGCAATTTAGTTCAGTGTCCAAGGCTTTTCACAAGAGGCAATGCCTCTGGAGCTGCCAGAAGCTGGCAAGAGGCAGTGTTCTCTGACACTTGGAATGACATAAAGCAACAGGCAACCAACCCATGGATGAAAAATCACTGCAATTGAGTTAGGAAGGCAAACAACTTATTCATCACTTTATCTGCCAAGCAAGATCAATGCAAAATCTGGAGATGGAAGAAATGAAGAAAGGAGGAAACAAGACCCAAACGTGAGCAAAACTTGACCACATGATCATTTCAAGCATGTCCTCAATTCTCAATTACTGAGTACACATTTAACTCTTCTGAACAGGAATGCTGAAGTACTGAACACTACTGAAGTTGGTAGTTAAAAAATTACATATTAATTCCATTATTTCTAAAGCTTATTGATGGTAAGAGCAAGAACAAGAAGGAGCCAATTACCTTTCCAAAGACTTTTTTTATATTCTACCCATATTCCTACTTTTAACACTATCTCCGGCTCCTGGGCACTGTCAGAAACAGGACAGTTAACAGACAGGCTAGACAAATCCTAGGTGTCACCTACTTTTGAAAGGTCTGTTTTCATTTTAAGCTGCATTTTTAAGATTGTGAAAAATATTTTTGACAGCTGAGCATTAATCTGTGTGGCAAAGACTCCATCCCAAAGACACGCAAAAAGACTAAGAATCTCAGAAGGATACAGCTTCTCCCATTAGAGCCACATTATCCCTAGAGCTCATCTTCCTCCTAGCCATGAAAAGAAACAATCAGTCTTTCAGAAAACTTCAGATAGTTTAAAAAAAACTAAACAAGTGCCAGATCTCCAGCATTTTTAAAATCTGGTTCTCACTTTTCAGTAGAGAAAAAGGAAATATTTGCATATATTTCTATCAACATACAGATGAGGGAATGCAGCCTATACAGGTATCTGGCCCTAAATGTTTTGTTAATGAGATCTTGAGGTAAAATTCTTGCATTTGAATATACTAACAACCATCTATACATAGGTGGAAGCATTTTTGGTTTTCTTATGCCACACAGCCCAGAAATCAGGCTACAGAAAAAAGCTTCTGGCATACCTGGGATCACAAGGGGTTTGCCATATTTTACAGGAAATAAGGTCATCTTTATAAATTGTTCCTGCTAAGCACTTACAAGTTGTTTCTTTTTTCCTTCCCCAAACAAAAAAATAACGTGCTGAATTAATTTCCACAAACATAACAAACCTAATTCAATGGTCTTGCAGTTGGCCATCTGTTTCACAGATACAAATCTAACTGAATCTTCCACTGACTGATAACTTTCTAAATTACATTAAATTGTCAATGCTGACCCTGCTTCCAACTTAGCTCCTCCTGCTTCCATTTAGAAGGCTGGGAGTGCTTTCTGTATCATGATCTATATGCCAATTAGACAGAAGAAAATTGGCAATAGTTAAAGCTACACATTTGGCACTAGATCAGATTTAAAGGGGCAAAGAAGGGCAGTGTCCCCAGCTATGATGCAGACTAAGGGAATATAGGAAAAAAGCTCTAGAGTGTCGATGTTATAGAAAAAATTTAAGTTCCCCTTTGTCACTAGAGGACACGAAATATTAGGCGAGAGTCCAAGCTCAAAAACCAGTTTTCATCTGGCTAAAAAGCCTTTATTCAGGGCTTTTTCAACCCTTATTTAGTTTTTCCAACCAGGTTAACCTGATTGGTAGAAGGAACAACACCCCCTTTGGTCCCATTGGTGGGACAAGAGAAAACACACCAAGGACATCTGTTCAGTATTGTTTTGAGAAATATTATCTCTTTACAATAACATAATTCTGGAGAGAAACTGTTCCCAGGAACTGTTCCCCTGGGAACAGATGAGCCCCTGACAGGCCAAAACTCCTCGCAGGCTCAGAAATCCTGTCCACATCCCTTTTCCACGACAGTCTGTGTCACAACGACATTTTCAATCAAATGTACTTGTACATTTATAAATATTAAGAAATACCCCTCGTAATGGGAAGAAGCAAACCTCTGCACCTAAGTTTGGCTACTATATAAACAATTAGTAATTGTATCCCTAAAGGCCACTTACAGACAGGCTGGCAATGACCCCAGTTACCAATTCATTGTCTTTGGGATGAAAAATAATACAAGAGGAAAATTCTGCTTTTTCATTTCCCACTGACCTTATGTCTTGTTGTGGAAGGAGGGAGGGAGGATGCTACTTCCATCAGAGCCAGCTGGTGTGAACAGTGCTGCAGGCAGGATGCTCAAAGACTCAGTAAACCATTGGCCTGATCTGTGATAGCAAATCCTATGCTTGTAATCAGAGAGGTCCACTAAAGTGACACCAGCCTGTGCTGGTGATCTGACAATTAAAATCAATGCTGTAGGGTTTTGCTAGAAATTCTGATATTTAACTTTTAACACCTCCTTCTACATTAAAAAAAAAATAAAAATCCAGGAAAGTAAAACTTACAGCAGACCAGAATTAACAATTTAAAAGTCTATTTAATGGTTGATCAAGAAGCGACAGTACAGGCACAATTTCCACAGGTACAAGAGATTTGGGCATCTCTGTCTGGGAGCCTCTTCACACAGCCATTAGCCACTTAAAGGCCTCCTGTACCTCCCTGAAAAAATCATCCAAGCAAAAGGAATAATTCTTGCACTGCTTCTGAAGCTTTCTTTGGAAATATATATATATATAGCACAGTCCTTTAATAGAATTGCCACGAGGCAGATCAACTGTAGGCTTCATCTATTTCCTGCAGATAGAGTTTTAACATAAAGATATTTAATGGGAATTTCCAAGTCTTGAACAGCATGACCTACACCAGGCTAAAACTATTATCAGTTGCTTATGATTTTTCTTTATAAATCCCTTTTTTAAAACGCAGACAGTTGAAATACTTCTATTATTATTAATAGTCCTTCAAGAATTATATGGCAGCAAGGAAGTTGATCAAAAGACCTGTAAGCTCTGGAAAGCACAAGGCAATGACAGCAGCTTATTCTCACTAGGGCCTCAATCACTCAAATTCCAACGTAATTTTACACACACCTACACAGTCCCTTTCTCTGTTTGATATCCTGCATTTAGTTTCCCATTTAGTCCTGCTTTTGTCTGAACACCTATACCTAGGAAAGTGTTACTCCAGCAAACTTACGTTGCTAAAATTAGCTGAGTAAAAGGTTTAGTGAGAAGAAAAATTATATTGAATTTACAGGTAATACACTTCTGCAATGGTTATTAACTGGTGAATGCTTATTTTTCCTTCATATGAGAAAATTCACTTTGATCCATACTGTAGATGTGGTCAAATGTTCCCACAGGATGCAGATGAAAGTCCACCTAGTATGAAACTAAGCATGGTTTAAAGTAACATCAGATAAGAGTAGTGGCTTAGCTGCAGATAAAATCAGAGCAATTTACTGGCAATCATTCTGAAGACAGATCCTAGGCACAGAAACAAGGCTTAGGGACATCAGCAACATCAGTTATTCTTTTCTGCCTGGAGCAAGGGTTGGAGGAATACAGAACAAAGAGCATGTTGCCAGTTTGAAAAAGAAAAGAAAGTGAATTATCCACCCATATAAAATGTTGATTCATAAATTAACCGAAGAGATACTAACAGTAGGAGGGGAAAAAAGGAAAAAAGAGCTATCAGGACTGGCTGCCTGTTATCCTGATCGAACAACTGTTATTTATAGCATTACTTGCCCAGTTCTTTGTTAACTACAGTTCAAGCTCTGTAATCTTAAAACTTCAGAAATAGGCAAAAAAAACCCAAAAAAAACCCCAGAAAAATTAAAAAAGAAAGCTGCAGCAGCTGTTGTAGCACTATGTTGAGATTTTAGATTGCAGGCCACTTTTTGCAAAAGGCAAAGAGCATAATCTAATGCTAAGAGCATAATCTAGAAGTTGAAATTGTAACAAACTAATTAAGCTGTGGGCAAATGGTTGAGTTGCAGATGAAAATTAAAACTACTATTAAAACAACCTGAAAGAAAAAGCAGCTTACCACTTGGATTTGGGGTTGTTTGTTTGTTTGAGGTTTTTCTTGCTTTGCGGGTGTTTTTTCATTTGGTTTTGTTGTTGTTTTTCGAACAAAACAATTCTATTGATGAATTTCCTAAAACAGTCATTTTTCCCAGTGTTTTATACCTTTGACAACACTTTCATTGAAAAATTTGCTTATGCAATCCCATAATGATTATGAGGTTACAAACTGATTTTTATCTCTACAAATTACCTTCCCAGATACCTCCTGCAGGTTTTCTCCTGAGCCATCACTGCTGGACTCTTGAGGAGCAAGACTGCTAGGCATTAGCTTTTCACCCATGGCTGCATCTGGCACTAGAACATGCACAGCAGCCTCAGCAAGATGACAAATTCTTCCAAGCAATGTGAACATCGGGAGGACAGATCCAGGCAGCTGACAATTAGTGAGTGGTTCTGGGCCAGTTCCATAGTTCTCAAACATGGACATAATTTTAAGGAGGTAAGTGACACTTCCAGGCATCAATCAAGGGAGAACAGGTTTGTCCCCACCAGAGTGACTCTGACACAAAGGTCAATAAAGATAAAATGTCTTACTGAACTATACGGGAGCTGACAAAGGCAGCAGCTGCTCTGCTCCACAGGGCAAATTTATATCTACAGTAGGTGTTGGGAAAAATGGATCCTTAAGGAAATTACTGTCAGCTCATCTACTCTCACTGCAGTGCTATCTAAGAGTTCCCAAAGAAGAAACCAAGCAAATCAGGGCACAATTTAGTTTTCGAAACATGAGAAGTCCACAGATTCATTCAGAGTCACACGCAGAGGTATTTCTGAAGAGCATACAGAAACACCAGGAACTAACATTTCCCAGCACACACTGTAAAAAAATACTAGTAAGTTGGAACAGTAGTTCCTTCAAAAGATACAGATCTCTTTAGTATGATTCAGAAGCTCCTAGAGGATTTGAAGGATGGATGTTTTGGCATGGATGTTTTGGCATAAGGTCCTCAAACTTACATACTGAGATACTGAGATTGCACAAAGACAAAAAAGTGAAAAAAACCCCAAGCGTCCATGTGGTATAAAACATACCTGGAATACTGCTGCTGTTTGGTAGCCTAAATCAGGCTTCTCTCCATGGACTAAGAGACAAAGGCTGTGCAGTTTTGTATGCTGACATTTGTCCAGAATTTTGCAATTCAATAATGCAGAAAGCAAGCTCTCAGCAACACATTCTGAACTAAGGATTTACAGACAATATAACTGCATTAGCATATCTGTTTCTGTATTTCTATACTATTAATTTTTCATTTTTTTAGTATAACTAGTAGTAAACAGTACATTAAGGTATTCTGAGGGTCTAAATGAGTTTTTGTAGTGTTTTATCCACCTGTATCTAATGTGACCCTCTTTATATAAACTAGGATGTGACAATGCTTGGGTAAGGGAGGGCTTTGCATATTCTTCATGGACACCTGCTTTGCACGGACAACATTTTGTTCTCCCAACTCTCTGCAGATGCTTGTCTCAAAAAGCAAACAACCCAAAGATGAGATTAGCAGCCTGATATTTCCGTGAGGGCAGCTGAGACTGGCAGACCTCATAAAAGTACTGAGTAGCCCTGACACCAGCCTCCACCCCCAAGAAGGATTAACACAATTAGCATCAGGAAAGCAGATGTCTAACAAAGTAATAAAACGTAACTTTTACACAAGGTTAAAAATTTTCCTCTCCTTTCTTCCATTCAGTGAATTATCCGTGGCTCCCAAATATATCTCTTCACTGCTTTACACCACCTTGAAACTCCCTTATTTTCTCATCAGTCAATTCATTGGCAATCACTTGTCAGAAAAAAAAAGCAAAACAAAAAAGTTTGTTGAGCAAATGTCAGAGAACATTAAATTAACCAGTCAAAGATCAGCAATGGTGTCAGCAATGAACAGCTGACACCAAACTGAACCCAACACATGGCCCCATTCACATTATTGTTAAAGACACATAGCCAAGCGCTCCAACTTCAAAATTACATTAAAGGATCTTTATTTTATAAAACAAAAATACTTCCTAGTGGATGAATAGTCAGACTAACACTACGTACATCATAAAAAGTAAGCTATTGCTTTCATGCAATTTGGATTAAAGGTACTGTTTTACCTCTGAGTACCAACTAAATTATTGAGAATTATTATTAAGCATTTTCTCTTTAGCTCAAAGGGACCATAAGTATAATTCTGTGTATTTCTGTTTGTGTACAAAGTACAAAAACCTTACAGGAAGGCCTCCCAAGCACCCACTCAAGACTGTATTATTTCTCACCTGATTCATGGAGTCACCATACAGCCCCCAGTGCACCAAGGGATGATGCGACCTCCAGTGCAAGGCACCAAAGTCTCCCAAGGACCACAGCTCATGGGAAGATTACATGGGCTTAGTAGAACAGGTAGGTCCCAAAATGACCCAACAATCACCAGCACCCTTACTCTGGCTTCTGCCAAAAAAATGATTTCAGCTTGTCCCATCAGCACCCACCACATGCCTTCTCCCAAGAGCATATACACCTTCTTCAGGTTTGCTAAGAAGAAATGGGATTTGGCACAGCAACTGATGACTCCAGAACAGAAAAATCAAATACCACACAATATAAATGCAATAAAGAAAGTGAGAAACCTGATGGCTTTCTCCCCTGGCAGCAAGGGCCATTCTGTGCTGGAGCTCTTAATCAGTTAAGGACAGGTTATATGTGGACAGATATAGAACAGGATGTGGATGTGAGGGCAAGGAACCTAATTAAATACATCCATTCTCTCTCAACAAATTAAAAAGCCAACTAGGCAATATTTGCAATATTTTAAACACAGGGTGTTGAAATGACACATGGAAAGAATCATATTTACGAGAGACTAAGGTATCCAGAGTGGCAGGTGTGTTTCCTTTTATTCCTTCAAAAGAACTTTTTCAGCACTGAGCATATCTCATTACTTTTCTATATACCTGTCACCCCTCCCACTCCTTGTTTTATTTAGGCAATAATTCTCAGACATGTTTATACTATACACCTCCAGAACAACAGCTGCCACTTTAAGTTTCAGCAACACCTCACACAACTTGGTTGTGATCTCAGTAAATCAATCTAGGCAATCTACTCAAAATTTAAATAAAGTTTTTCAAAAGGGCACAAATTTGCATCCCAAATCCATATTTAGTCATAAAAATGTTTCTACAGAAGAACTACTTGTTCCCCACAGACATCTCATCCTCATAAATCTCAGTATCCTATACTGTGGACCCTCTCCTAATGTTAATTTTCCACTGCAATGTCTTAAACCAAAATTGACCAACAAATATTTCTACCTTCTGAATACTATGGCATGTAGCACAAGAGAAGAAAGTAGCATCTGTGTGGTTTTGGAAGCCTCTGCAAAAACCAAGCCACAGTCAGGTAAGCCTTTGAACATGCTGGTCTTTTCACATGCCCAGTACTGAATCCACTGGTGTAGAATTCTGATCCCTGATTATTTACCTGCACTTTGGTCATTAAAAAAAAAACCTCCAAAGATTTCTTTACAAAAAGGAAACAACCTATATTGCAAATCTCTGAATGCAGAGCAGAGAAGAGAAAATCAGCTTGCCCTACAATACCCAACTGTTTCACAGGTGATCATTATCACATACCAGCGTGGGCACAAGGGTGAGATGCCAGAACATTGACATCATATGACTACTTGAAACTGGATACTCAGGAGTGCTCCACAAGCTCTCTAGCTCTTCATTGTAAAAGATACTGATAAAAAAAGATATACAATTATTGCTTAGTTCAGAAGCCTTGTTAAACCCTTGCAAGCCAAAATCATCCTCTCTTCTTGACTTTAACAGTACTCATCCTGATAAAAGTTCTGGAGGGTCATGATTCTTAGGCAACAAGATTAGGATCATTATAATAAAATTAGTAACTGTGCAGATAATATATAAGAAATGTTTGTCATTTCAAAATAAAAAAGCAGATCCACTATGACTTTTCAGACAGAAAGGTAACACAGAAAACATCTGAGCAGTCACAACCTCACCACGATAGCCCTGATCATGAACTACCTGCTAATAAAAGAAGGCAAGTACTGGTTGTGTGAGAGACTTAATGCTTATTCACATGCAAAAATTTTAAATTAAAGATATATTAAAACTTTTGTGCAATGTGCAATGCTCTGGTAAGGCTTCACCCGAAATATCTCGTATGGTTCTTGCCACCTGTGTTTAGGAAGAATTCAGACCAGAAATTATACAGAAAATTACCTGGGAAATTAGGAGAAAGTCTTGTGAAAGAAAACTCTTAGAAATAGGTTTATTCAAACTTCATAGTAAGATGTTCTTTGCCCAGAATACTAAGGAGAAGCAGAGCAGCCAGCAGACCTGCTGGCAACAACCCCCCAAAAGCACATGAAAAGGCTGCGAGAGTCAGAGCAGATGAGGCTGAAGGAGAATTCAGGGGCATCTTTCCACCAAGAATGAGAGAATGCAAGCCAAGTGGTTTTCAGATTTTTTATTTTTATTAATGGAAATGGTGAAATTGTTACATTAATCAGTACACTGTAACAGTAAAGTCTGACATTGATTAAAACAATAAACCCTCTATCTCACATCTATTAAATACCATCTGCATCTATGCCTCTGTGCTCCACAAACAGAGCAAGACTTAGCACAAAAACAAATACAACTGGGACTAAAAGAAATAGTACGGCTTTTAGAAAAGTGTATGGAATTTTTAATCTTTCCTCAGTGTCCTAAGAGGGAAAGAAGTAAATAAACTAAAATCAAGCTGCAATCCCAAAATGCATCCTGTAACAGAAGAAGAATGCTTTTTGAAGGATCACCTACCTCAAATCCCTTTCCAGACTGTTTATTGCCATAATCACAGAACAAAATTAAATGAAGCTCAAACCTCTACACCTGAATTTTTAACTGAGACAGACAAACAGATGAATCTGGAACTAAACCAAGCATAATACAGCATCCACATACATTTTTAGATTTGCATTTATGAAACTCCTTGTATCAGGACTTTTTAATGTTATGTGCACTGAAATGTGACATGTATGGTTTGTAACAAAGCATTTATAATGTGGTTTTTATTTCTCTTGAGATATAAACATCTGAATACAGACATTAAATAATTTTCATGTGATTATTTTCTACTTACCTGAAGTCTTGTAATGACATTGATTCCTTAAAACAAATAACTAATACAATTATAGATATTTAGATGTTGATAATATTTAAATATCCTATGAATACCCACAGTACCTGTGGGTACACAGTATGTGGGTACACTTTATGACAAGTGCTGTCATAAAGGATCCAAGTCTCTCCTAGAAGGTGTGTTGAGGCTTCCCTCTTTGAAAGAGAGCCTGTTTTAGTCCCTGCTGTGATGATTATAAGCACCTGATGTATATTTTGATGTCTTTACAGAGAATACTCACACATCCGAATAGTCCTTTTTTCCTTCTGGTTAGAAGTGCCAAGAAAACAGATTTTTCCCTCTCTTGGTCAACCCAACAGCCCTTTTCTCCTTTACACCAATCTTTCGTAATTGACACCACAATTAGGTATAAGATTCTGGGTGAGGTTTCCCCCACCTCCTGGTAGTTTCACTGCTTTCACACCTCCTTATCTCTGCTGACTGCACCTTTTCAGACACCTGTCAGGAACAAGTCTGCCTTTTGCATAGTCTTAAAATGCAGCAGTTCAGTTGTGCTGTCCTCACCTGACTGATCCTCAGAAAAAAATATGTGTGCTCTTTCAACACACTGTCTGCTCACAGGCTTCTGCATCAAAAGAATATTTTCTTAGCTGTGTGATTAAATAGAAGTGTGGAGAATGTATGATTACATGCAACAGCCTTTTTCAGACATATCCTAACCTATGAAACACTGAATTATACTTTGCTATTTATTTTAATCTTTGCAGAGTGCCATCAACTAAGCCTTCGATCTAGAAATCTAACAACTGGCTGAAGTTCCACACATTTTGGCTTGGAAAACCTGGGTAACAAGCTGTGATCCAATTTCAACACCCAGTCAATAGTCAACTGCAAGATAGTACTATGACAATTACAATAAACTGCTTATAAGCACTAAGAGATGGCAAAAGCTTAGGGAACTGCAGGAACTCTTTCCCTTACTTAATGAAAAGTATTGCTAAGTCAGCTAGCAAAAATAGGCCTATCAAATCATAACTGTGCAAATCTCTTATCAGCCCAGTCAATTCTTCTCTCTCAGTTTTTAAGTTAAGCACTTGAAAATCTCTTCCAGAATGAAGTGTTTCCTCCAAATAAGTATGTTTCCTTTGCTGTATGCTCTACATCAGCCCAGAAGGCACACAGAGATAACAGCATTAAAGGGAAATGTTTACTAGAAGGAGAAGTCATGTGTAAACCAGGACTGAAATTTTATACATAGAGATAAACCTTTTAACACTCTCTTCACAGAGAACATTTTGAATTAGCTCACTATTTTACAAGAATAACATTTTTTCCCCCAATTTTTGCAATAACATGTTTTTTTAAATGGTTTTACCTAGCTTTGGGCCTGTTAACTTTGCAAACCTCAGGTATTGATCCAGCTGGTAGCACTCACCCCTGGCACACATTTGGGGTGACACAGAGTAGGAGTCCTTCCTTCTTCCCCACCCTATATGGACACGGCCCAACTCCTCCTGCACCTCCTGACCTTCAGCAGGAGCAGTTTTCCCACTCCCTGGATCTCAGGGTCTCCTATGGAGCAAGGACAAGGAGGGGAACACTAAGATACGCCCACACCCAGAGCCTGTCTGCTGCTCTGGAAATGAGAATCTGGTCCTGCTCAAAGATTACAGCACACATGAAGTGCTCATGCAAACACATGCATGTTTCTTTTCTCTCATGTTATTAAACGTTTTTAAATTGAAGCAGAAAACAATTATGGGGAGAGAAAAGTCATGAAAGAATTATATCCGTTTAATAGTAAGTACCATTCATATTTTCTAAACTGAAAACAGAAAGAATAAAGGGAAACTGAGCAACCTTCAGTTTTTTCCAGCTCTGTATAATCCATAAGTCTGATCTCAAATGAGAGAAGACTAAAGCTACAAAAGTTACAAATAAACTACATAAAATAAAAACCTAAAAACCTCAAATATTTGTGCATCTGAAACCTCTTTTGGAAACACCATTATCATACATTTCACAAGAAAATGCTACAGCCTCTGCTGACATTACTGTGGTTCCTCAGTCAAGTTTCTTTACTCCAGTCAAAGAAACAAATCTATCAATTCAGGCTTATCCTGAGGTCATTTATTACACCATATCAGACACATAGGGTTTTCATTCATTCTTTTCTTAAAGGCTCAAAAAAACCAAACGAACAAACACAAAAAAAAAAGACCCCACAAACAAACCCAACCTAACACAAACCAACCAAACCACATAAGAAAACCCACACTGGAAGGGTTATCTAGTAACAAATGCTAGTAACTAATGCTAGTAACAAATTGACAACTACTTAACATGTTTCTACTGAAACAATAGTAGGAAAACCCTTGTAAAAGGCTGCAACAGTCTCATAGTTGTATACATTGTATATACAAGCTAGAAGACTGGGGGCTTGTAGGATACCTACAGGACAATCTGAACTTGGCATACAGTAAAAGGTTCACATGCTTTTTACAACCTTCAATCATCACAAAAGCAATACCTTACCCCTTGTGAATTCTCAAAGCCATGGGAACTATCCTTGTTTTGATAACATTAGAAAAAGGTGTTTGCATTAACGTGTGAAGCTGACTCAGAACAGTTAAAAAGAGAGATCGAGGGAGGTGTTACACTCTGTGATGAAATTTTGCTAGTCTCAAATGTTAAATGGAAATAAAATCAGAATTTAACATTTGTTTTTAGAAACCCATGAATAAGGAATTTTGTGGTCAAAATAATTTTGTTTATCAGTTGTGCACAAGTCACTCAGCACAAATAGGAGCAGGCTCCACAATTCATTCTTTTTCTCCCAAGAGCAGGCGATACCTTAGAAAGTGGACATAGTCTATTCAGCAAAAAAAAATTATCTTGGTTACTGTCTGGCTACTCCTCTGAATGTCCAGTAATAACATCAATACGCTTCAGAGAGACTGGCAAGAAACCTGTCGTGATTGCCCAGGAAACCTGTCCAACATGAAAGCAACCTTGTATTCTGCAGCTAATTCAAGATGACAAGATGGCAGCCGAATGGATTGTATAGTGAGTGGTGTGCGGCCAAAAACAGGCTACCATACCCCAAAATGAATCATGGACAGTATTATGGAAAAGGAGTTACAAGACAAAGTTTCAGCAGAGTTAGATACTTATTCCACATTGCATCCTTATGGCAACATCACAATATTTACAAACTTATCTGAGTAAGTCTTGCAGGATCTAGTATTTTGGGGAATCCATGATGACAGCAGGTGGACAGTAATTCCTGGCTGCCTGAAAATCCCTTGTGCTGGTTTTGCATTAACTGACATTTGGTGAGGATGGAAGAAGACACCCACAGAAGTGATTTTCTGAGAGAAGCTGTTAAGAGCTTCCTCTGCGCCTGGCAGAAACCAATAGCTGGCTGGCTCTGAGAACGGACAACCTATTAAACCATTAAAAAAGCGAGGTGTGCCTCTGTGAGATTGACATTTTAAAGACAGACAAGCCCAGGAAATCTCTTGGCTTCCAGCGTTTGAAGAGGTGACTGGGTGCCGGAGGGACCGGCCCCACGCGGCCCGTGTGGCCAGGCCGGGCCGGCCCCATGTGGCCCGGCCGAGATTTTCTGCTCCCCGAGGGGTGGTGAGCGGGCTGCCAAGCCCCTCACTGGGGAGCCCACCGGGCCCCTTCCCACGGGACCCCTTCCCACGGGACCCCTTCCCACGGGACCCCTTCCCACGGGACCCCTTCCCGGCAGAGCCCGCCAGTCCTTTTTCCGGCAGCACCGCCAGGCCATGCCGGCCCGAGGCTCCATCGGGCTGGGAGCGGCCCCGAGGCCAGGAGCGGCCATGAATGCAGCTTTGGGAAAGCTGCAAGGCATGGGAGGAACTATCGCATTGTGAACATTAATTTTCCTTTCCTGGGTGGTAGATTCGCTGTGATATTGAAGCCACAAGAGAACTGTTTCTGTGGAGAAGTCTCCAAACCACGATGAGAGAAACTCCTCTCCCTACAAAAACTGATGAAAGACCATTGTAGAGCTGGTAACTGATTGAAAGTCCCAGGTTTTGTCTCTACATTGCCAGTGGGAAAGAAAAGAGGTTGTGGGGAGGGGAGGAGAAGTGTTATGAAGGTTTTATTCTGATTTTTATTATTCTTTTAGTTCTGTTAATAAAGTTTCCTTTATACCTTTTAAGTTTTGAGCCGGCTTTGCCTTTCTCCTAATTCATATCTCACAGCAGGAAATGTGTAAACAATTCTAGTAGGTGCACTGGCGATTTTAGCCAATGCTAAGCCCACCACATTATTTGGTGCCTTTGATGCCTCAAGTTTTAGCTTTTGTATTTTTCATATTCTGTGCTGCCTAGGTGTGTAGTTTTGAACTTCATATTAAGTGTTAGTGAGCTCTCTTCACAGAGTAGGTAGACAAAACAATTCCTTTTCTAGCTTGATACCAAGGAAAATCATTAGAAGTTTCAGGCCCAAAAGCATAAACAACTGAAAAGAGAAAACAAGAAGGATGGAACTTCATAACCTGAAGCTGTAATTGGACAATTAACCCTGATATGCAGATGGACCAAAACTTACAAAAACACAGAGACCTCGTGACCAGTCGTCCATTTTTGTGACCATTTTTAGGTCCATCTTGGGTGTAGCCCTGGCCAGGCTCTTGTACTACCCAAGGTGTGTCCATTACCGCCTTTCAATAAATACCTACTTTATTCTTATTCTGTCTAGCCTCTGTTCTAGGTCAGCCTTCTCCAGGCATCACATTGCCCAGGAAATTTAAATGGCTGAACCTAAACCACTACATGAAATTGGTGTTTCTGCCCGGCTACGAACTGAAACCGCCACAGCCCTATATTACAAAATCTGAAAAAAACTCTAAGCTTCCACACTCTGAATCTTAACATTTCAACCATTGTATGATTCTTGCCATCACCACCCAAACTCTCAGCAGAATGTATTTGGCTTTTGTTAGCACAGTAGCCATATTTGGTTCACCCTACACAATGACTGGCAAGCATTTTCTCATTCTTTTTTTCACAGAAACCTCACTCAGCTAAAGGAAGGAGGAGGAGGGAAAGCAGAAGGGCAATGTCTGAGGTATTTACTCTGAGATTCACTTAGGTGAGGATTCTTTTGTTCATTATATATATGTGTGTACCTATGTATGTATATATATATATATATGCACACACACACACAAAAGCTGTCTTTGATCCACTTTATCAATACAGACCAGCCAAGGCCTCTGGGAAAGGTATTTTTATGTATGTAGGTAGGTAGGTAGGTATTTATTTATTTATTTATTCATTCTGTTTTCATCAATACGGAACCCTGCCAGGCCCCCCCGAGACTGAAGAGCACCCATGGCTCTCCCTGCTCCAGCACTCAGCAAACTACACCAGGCAGGAGGCAGTCCCTGGGCAACACGTAATTCCCTAATTGCAGGAGCAATAAATGTCTGCTGCTTGACAGGGAATGTGAGTCAGGAGCAGGGTATGGGGTGAAGGATGTTAGCTATTCTCCTCCTGCCCAAGGAGTGGGTAAATCCAGTAGTTTTCTTCCACTCTGAGCATCACTTGGATTTTGTTGGACACTACCATCTCTTTGATTTCTTACATCTCCTTTTCTCTGCTCGATTTCATAGCTCAGTTCCCACAGGTGCTGGTGCTGCTTGCGCAGCCCACTGGGGGTGGGTTTAAAAGCCAATGTATATGCAAAGACTTTGCAATACACCTGTGTACATAAGCTCTTTCTCCTTCCTAAAGGGTTCTTTGCATATGAAAAGCGAGAAAAAGGACTCACTTTAACCTCCCTCCCAAAATGCTTGGCTTCATCTGGAAGCAGGCTTGGGCAACCCCCACAAAGCCGCCAACTTCCACTGCCAGTTCACAAATTCATTATTCCAGGGGCTACTCATGCGTGAAATATCCGAAACTATCTGATTCCACTAGAAGGGTTGCTGTTGTATCCAGGGCTGAATACTCCCTCACTAACACGTGTTTATCACCTCATTCCTTTTGAGGAAAGTATGTAAAAAGAGATTGTTACATTACCAGCCTCACTATAAATTTCTTTGATTGCAGAGCCTGATAGGAAGAGGTGCTGGGAACCTTTAAATCCCACGCGGACTTCAACAGAATTTTCACACATAAAGGCTAAAGGATTAGACCTGTAGCAAATCCTGCGGCTTTATTATAAATTTCTCATGGAAATAAATCTTTCCTCTAAAAACTGCATCAAAATGTATTTTTTAAAATTTAAATAATCTGCCAGAGAGACACAGAAAACACATTTAAAGCTATCTTAGGTAGCCACTGTCTTGAAATTCTTTACATCAAATAGCTTTAAAAAAAAAAAAAGCTGCTGATGAGAAGTCTAAGTTTTGATCAGAGTTTGTATCTTGGTACGGAAAGTAATTAAAGCAGACAGACAGAGATGTGGGTTTCCTGAGCTCATTTATGCTGCAGGAATGGAGTAGCCACACACATTTTACTTACAGGGTGCAGTCGGTTTTTTTACTTTTCAGGAAAAGAGAAGAAAGGAAAGGGGATGGGGGGGGGTGGGGGGAAAGGAATTTAAAAACAAAAACTGTAGAGCAAATAAAACTCCAAATGCTTCCAGGCGACAAAATTATTCCAGCAAAACTGAAAGAGAAAATTGTTTCCAAGAAGAAGAAAGACAATAAATTAATGAAGAAGAGGGGAGAAGGCTACACACGGAACTGATGCTTTGGTTCTTAGTTTTAAATTAGCTTAACTACAGAGATGAAACAACAAGCAGACTGACCTAAACAAGCCCAAAATATGAATTAATGTGTAACAAATCCGGCTGTGACTCCATAGCAAAAGAGCATCCGCTTGGAGAGCACATCAGCCCCGCCACCCCAGGTACCCCTGCTCGCTAATGAGAACCGTGCAAGGGTAATTTTTCCTCAATCAGCGGCAGTCCCGGGTTGCTCCCGAGGTTCTTACCAGCTTCATGGTGCTGTTGTTGTGTTCCCAGCGCCACAGCATTACGCTCATGGTCCGGCCGGCACCTGCCGCGCCCCGGGGCTGCCCGCGGGAGTCCCCGGGTCCGGCTGGCGGGGTCCGGCTCCGGCCATACCGGGGCACGCGGGGCCGGGCGGTCCCTCCGCGCTGGGGGAGGATCCTCGCACCCCCCGGGGCGGGGGTGACCCCCGGCCCGGGGAGGGGTTTAGTACAGAGGCGGGAACTCGGGGGAAACTGAGCCCAGGAACATTCGAAAACAGAAATTAACCGCGTTTTAGCAAGATGCTTAAGGGTACCGAGCGTATTGTAAAGCAAAACTGCAAATTACAGGGGTTTCTCCCCATTTTGAGAGCCTCGCTCTGTTAAAAACATAGATTATACCGGCATTTGGCGCGATCTGAACTGCTTCCACTCAGATTTGGGTTTATACTTGAAGTCTGTTTGGGTAGGAAAGGACCAGGCTTGCCCTGAGTGAAAGGGAAGAATATTCTGCCTTAAAAATTATTCAACAGGTGGAGCATCGCAGATCGGCTTCAGGAACATAAGAGAATAGGGAGAGTGTTTAGAATAATTAGTATATCAGAGTTTACCACATCATATTTGAGATACAGCTATTAAAGATTTTTTGGAAATTCCAGGCTATTCCACAGGTGCTGTCTTGCACCCCTCTGAAGTAGTTCCTCCGTTCCCCTGAAGCATCTTGCCCAGCACAGCAGTCCAGACAAGACTGCTGTGGGAGGATTCAAGCCTGCTCTTGCCCAAGGTCCTGTGAAATCGCCATGAAATCAGTGGGAACCACACTCCTCACCCTTCTGCTCTGCAGAAGGTGCTACACCTGATAAAGGCCAGGCCAGGGATATATGGGGAATCAAAACACATTTGAAGGCCACCCTTTTTGCACCCTCTCTCCAAACACAAATTTTGATTCACATAAAGATAACTTTGCTGGTTGCAGGAGGGGAAACAAGACATGAGCATAGGCATAACCCATAGCTAATGGATCCAGAGCCCGCGAGCAGTTCAACATCATTTTCCAATTGTTAAATCACTTAGTAATTCAGTAAAAAGATATTAAAACATAAAAAAATAAATAAAACTAACAAATTGTACTCAAACTGATCACTTTCTTATACGAAAATTCCCCTTTAGTAAGATTTTACACACAAGGCTGCTTCATGTATCCATTCAGTATGTTGCTGAAGAAATACAGTAAATCAGTAAACTGGCATTTCAAAGTCTGTAAATACCCTTTTGCATAAGAAAAACCACATGTGCCTTCTTACTGAAGTCTTTTCCCTGACAGTTATGCTTCCACGACTTAGATTTAATTCTTTCAGTCTGTAATTGTTCCCTTGTTCTAGTTCACTGTAATTGATAATGAAGAAGGAATAATTATTGAAACAATCATATTCCTGCACTGTAAAAAGAATTTCCTCACCAAGTCTGGTAGCTTGAATAGCTGTATACAGAGAAAGAGCTCCATGCTGAAAGCACTCAAAGACTTTATGCATACAGGTTACCTTTGAACCATAAAAGTAAAATCTGAATCCTCTTCTGAGAATAAAGAAGTCTTGTTCCTTCCCTTCAGGCCAACGTGGACCAAAGCCCTAGCACAGCCAAATCTTCCCAGCCAGCCCTCTACATAAGCAAGTACCCTGCTGAAAGGTCATTCCTGCAACACTCAGAAGAGGGGAAGGTCACAGCCCATTCGAGGACTTGAACATAAGATGTATGGTCTTCAGGAGAGTCACAGGCTGAGACAAAAACCTGCTGACAGACACATGAATGAGGGAATGAATGCATGCACTGGGAGGGAGAAGCCTGAATGTGATGCCAAAAGGATTTTCTAAGAGCATCTCATCAGCACCTTGGAGGAGCTGCCAGTGCCTGCAGTGCACACTCCTCTCTGAGCTTAAGTTTGTCCCTTCCCTGCTGCTGGCACAGTGGGAGCAATCGCAAGGGCTTCCTGTCTACCTGCTGGCATCTGCCTGAATATCATGACATGATGGTGTTCTGCTTCCAAAACCCACACCAACTCCAGGCAAAAAACCAAGGGAACTGAGACAAGTGGAGCTTTACACTTGCAGGATTACAGCCCATACAAAGGGCCAAGACAACCCAGCATAAGTCAGAATTGCCTCAGACACTTCCTAAGCCTCTTAAAAGGATGTTGATGATCTGCTTCGCCAGTTTGAACAGCCAAATACTTTCATTCACGCTCAACCTGGTGCCAAAATCAGGAACTGTAAGAAACAAAGGCGAGACCTCAGAAAATGGCAGAATTTTGTCTACCATCACAGGAAAAACTCCCATTTTTGGGACACAGGGAACAGAGTAGAGCCAAACAGCCCCAGCTACAAAAGCCAGATTAACAGACCAGATATGGAAGGACTCTCCAGCCAACCAGTTTTGTTTCTTTGAACACAGCTTGCTGTCTGTTTTTACATTAACTGAGGTGAGGCTCAGGCTTGAGTATTTTCTCATTTTATGCTGTTTGTGACAGCTGAGCACACTGAATGTGGATAGAGATGCTCACATGGAATCAGCCTGAAATACTAATAAAGCAAAGCTCCTGAGGTTAAAGCATAAGCTCTGTGCTTCCCAATCACTTTTTAAGCTAATAATATCCTTAACTAAAATCTGTGTTGCTTTTAGACACTTTTATTTAGTGGATTTTCCCAAGCCAGCCTTGATTTGGGATGAAGATCCCTCGAGTTCTGATAGTGTTGCCAGGTGTATCCAGAATTTATTTCCTCCATTAAAAAGTAAGACTTTGGAGCTGCCTTTCATCCTCCTATCTCCCTATCAGGCTCCCACAACAGAATGAAAGAGATAAGGTTAGGACTGAAGCTGGTAAAATCCATGCATGACCTCTTGCCCCCTGGCAGCATCGCAGCAGGAGCTCCTCCCCAGTTGCCATGCCGCAGCCTTGCTGACAGATCTAGGAGATGCCTTTCCCATAAAATGCTCAATGTCAAAGTGAACAAGGTCCTGATATTTGCTTGTATTTGAATCTTTTAAAACCATAAAGCATCCAAGCTCTCCAAGCCTTTATTATGATCTTCAGCAATATATACATGATGACACGGGGTCAATATTAAATTGAACCTTCAGGAAAGGACATTCTTTACAGCCCTAATTGGCATCTAAACTTCCCTATTAAAGTGCTGAACAATACACTTGTTATTCACCAGCAAGTCTTCAATGACACAGAAACACAGGTCCCCAGCAAACCCTGTGCTCTAACGAGACATCATGCCAGTTTCCAATGCTTTCCAAATAAAACTGCTGGAAAAACAGGAGGAAACAGGTGTTGGAGACATTATGAATTAACTCAGTGCACACAGTCATTGTCCATGCAATATTTACTATAAAGAAAGCTTGGGGAAATCCGTTCACTAATAATTCATTGTTTGCCTACGAAAAATATGTGTGCTAACAACTTGTTCTGCAGTCATTAAACAAAGCCACACTCCTGTACTTACCCATTACTTTTGCTTTTTAAACACATGAACATTTTGCTGTTTGTTTGTTTGTGTTTTGTTAGTTTTTTTTAATCTGGAAAAGCAAGTATATTAGAAAGTGTTATTACTGCTTTTCAATGCATTTTGGTCAAAAATACTACAATCTTCTTTTCACTGAAAGCTGGGTTTTTATTTGATTTTATTTTATGACATATGTCTTCCTTTCATGCATTACAGAATGGAATTATCTACAAATTATAATCTTGAAAGCATCTTAGAAATCTTGAAGCTGTCAACAACAGTATTTTGCTAAGCATGACATGGGAGAGAACAGGAGCCTAGCTCATGGAATCATAACAGATGCTCAAGAATTTTCATTCCAAAAAAGCCCTCAAAACGGTGTTGAGCAAGAGCCTCTGAATTCAACATTTTCTAAACCAGCAGATGGGATACCTTGCATTGAGTACCACCATTAGAGGACCCAGTGAAGAAGCTGCCCACATGGCTATTCTTGATTTTCAGCAGTTGTTGGGAGATTCTGGAGGACACAGAGACAGCTCATGCTGGGTGCCAGATCAAAGAGAATGAGATGGCCTTGATAGTCACAGTCTCCCACCAATCCCAGAGAGAAGTACAAAAAGAGACAGAAGCTAAATTCATCAACATCTGAAGCAGATGGTATTATTACTGGCAAATGAGCATCCTCTCTCTGGAAAACATCTTGTTAAACTGGTATTTTCTGCTGAGTTCACAGGAGCTTACGAAAGTGATGACACAGATGTGATTCTGTGAGGAGGCTCTTTACTCATTTTCACCTGACATGGTGAAAACCAGAATAATAACAAAACAACACAGCAAACTTCTGGTGGACTGAAAAAGAGTTAACTGGTTTAAAAATATATGATAACTGGGAGATTATCTTTACAAAAATAAGCAGCTTCACTGTGTTTCACAGGAATCATTTTCAGCCCTACTTTTCTGAGCAAGCCCTAGAAGTGGTTACAAAATTTGTTAGTGGCATATCAGTAATGGAAGAAGTCAGTGGTAAAAGAAGAGTAAGATCAAAGTAAAAGAAGCTCATCTATACTGACTAGAACTGTAAAAAGGTGTTAACACAGCAAATGCAATCTTGTAAAGAGGAGAACTTAAGAATGTCACAGAGTAATGACTCTCCATGAGTTCAGTGAACCTGGAGAGCATCACAGCCATGATGTGCCATCAGGATGCCAGGGCTTGTGCTCTGGTTGTAGGGGTGATGCAATACTTGCACATAAGAACACGTGGTTATCAAACAAGAACAGGCTTTATCACCTGCTGGGTTTAATGCTGGTTGCATAAAACAGTTCAGCACGTTTAACCTTTGGAGAGGCTTCAGAGAGGAGCCGCAAGAATGACTCAAGGACTGAAACATGCAGATCACAAGACAAGATTCAAATAGCTCCATTTCATTTGTCAGAGAAGAGTAAAGGCAAATATGAGATCATAACATGAACTAATTGAAAAAAAAATGAAAGCAAGTCAGCAGAAGTCATGTGGACTCTTTTATAGAGGAAGTCAGAGTGAATTATCACATTTATTGCTGTTTTATTTATCAAAGGTTATTTCTAAGTTCCCCATTAAAGTGTATCAGTCAGCCACAGATCTGTTCCTGTTGACCTTGAATTATTACTATCACCTGACTTCTGCCAACTCCAGAGTAACGAATGCCTTCAAGGATTTCAAGGAATATACAAGTAATGGAAATCTTCCTGTGCTCCATCCCAAGTCCTAGTCTGCTGGTACTAAAAAGCTCACCAGTGCACCAGGAAATAGCTGGAGTCTGGGGGATTTGCAAAAAAAAAAATAAAAATCCTGATTCAAAACACAATGTGTTGAGGAAAAAAACTGCTAAATAAAGTAACAAAAATACCAGTATACTGAATACCCACTGGTTAAGCAATGCTGACAATATTAACAAGGTCACCCAGATAATGGGGACCAGTAAATTCTCGCTGTGGTCTGTGGGACACAAGTGCTCAAATTATCACTTCCAACCAACCCTGGTCCCACAGTCCAAAGGTCTGAAAAGGACAGTAATCCAGTGGTTATCTTTGCCAAGGGAACCTATGGGTCCTCCTCCAAAAATCATAGGGCAGTATTGTCTTTGGATTGGAACATAATCCCAGCCCACACTCCCAGCTCTATGACCTGACATGCCCTTCCCCAGTTTCCCAACATGTAAAAAATAATAATATTGATATCAAACAAAAATAGATCGACTTACTATATTTAAGACAAATTCTTGAGTCATATTATTTTAATAAGCAGACTAAAATACAGAGAGGAAAATGTTATTTGCTCTGTTTCTGCTGAGTCTTTGCCAACTGTCCGGAACAGCAAGAATTTAAAATTAACTAAGCAATTCTACTGATGCAGATGCAGAATAGTACAAAAAAAGTGATTCAATTAGTCTGTAACAAAGCTACTCAGTGCTAACAAAGGATCTCTCACCATAACTTCTGAAACCTGTCCCACAAAAGAACGAATACCATGATTTAATTTAAAAATAGCTGTTACTCATAGCCTTGATCAGCCACCACAAACACTTGATAACAACTGGTATCCACCAGTTCCTTTTACCAAAGTCTTTATACTTCACTCTTAAATGAAGTGGTTGCTAATTCAAATGCAAAAAAATTCTATATGGTAGATTTGAGCTGAAATTTCTATTATGAAATTATATATGCACACAAATATAGAAATACTGAAATACATGACTTTATTACTAGTGCATTTATTAGGGGTGACATTCTAGTACCTGAAGGGAGCCTAAAAGACAGATGAAAAGTGACTTTTTACATGACACAGGGGGAATGACTTCAAGCTGAGAGTAGGTTTAGATTGGATATTAAGGAAGAAATTCTTTACTGTGAGGGTGGTGAGACCCTAGCAGACATTGCCAAGAGAAGCTGTGGCTGCCCCATCCCTGGAAGTGTCCAAGGCCAGGTTGGATGGGGCTCTGAGCAACCTGGTCTGGTGAAAGGTGTCCCTGCACAGGGCAGAGGGGTTGGAAGAAGATGATCTTTAAGGTCACTTCCAACCCAGACAATCCTATGACTCTATTTAGAGTTGAATCCATCAAGCAGTTTGCCTGTAAAAGCTGCAGTTAACCCACTATTGGTGGAAGTGCCATAATCAGGTCTTCCCAAATGGATTTCAAACAAGTATTTCTAATATCTACAGAAGGTTCTGGATGCTGCTGTTCTCCTCACACTTAGGTTTCCAAGCACTGCCTTCTGAACCTGCATCTTCTCAATGCTAAACAAGTAAATACAATGCCCAATCTTGTTCTGAGTTTGTTGACAATGGCATGGGAAAATGCTAATGGATTAATAAGGGCCATCCCATTAGTTTTTGGTTGTCTATTAGAGCATCAACTTTGAAAGCTTTCAGGCTTTGCTCATGGCATGGCTCCAAGTCAGAGGCTGATATCACCATGGGCAGCCCTGCACAGCTCCCCTTGCTTTTCCACCTGATGGGAGGGAGGTGCTGCCAGCCCCACAGAACCACCTTCTGTGTGCCCCCTTCCCCAAGCCTCTAGGGCACAGATGACTTCAGGGGTGCATTACTTGCCTTTCAGTCATCAGCCATAATCGGCTCCCTAAAGGCAGCAATTTGGAGATGTAAACATAGGTTATGAAATGCACTCTAGTATCTTCATTATAAATGCTTCCTACTCTGGAAGAGCTGGTCAAAGACCAACACCAGTGGGGACAGCAGCATTGGGGTAGATCTCATCTCTTACCCAAAACGGCTGGTGAGGTGATGAACAAAAGCCCTTAGTGCAGGCTTGCAACCAGAGCAAGGCACATTCCCAGTTGCTGCACAGCAACAGTTAGTTTTGAAAGCCCACACATCATATTTTAATGGACACGTGGAAACAGAGGAAAAACCCTGATCCTGTGCTAGGGATGCCCAGGTACCCAAGCAGGATGCCCAACAAGGCTCTCCCCTCTCTCCTCAATAAAATCACATTTCATTCAGCAGCCCAGCCAAAACTGATTTTTAGTTCCCGTAAGAGTTCTGTGCCCTCAGTGAACCTTCTACCTGAGCTAAGAAATTAAACTGTAGTGAGAAACTGAGAAATACTTGTTTGTTCTTTGTTTATTGTGTTTTGGGGGTTTTTGTTGTTGTTGTTTGTTTTTAATACAGGGAACACTGTTGTGAAAAACACAATTACTTGATATGATCATACATAGTAAAAAGTAATTCTTCCTCTGCATACTCAGAGTCTGCTGAGTTGAATGCACCAATTCTTCAATTTTTCACGGAATAACACTCATTGTGCATGTCATGGGGGAATAACAGGCTGCAGCCAGAGCAGCGCTAATTTGACATTACAAAACAAAGATACAAGGAATTAAATAATTAGAGCCTTAATGACAGAGTACAATGCATGTCTCCTTTGATAATCTCTTGAATTCTAAAGATAAAAGCAGGCTAGAAATGTGCATACAAGATGTGCAATAACTGAGAATTTCAAAGTGTAGTGGAACACATTGTAGTGCACCCTTCCATAGTATTCCAACATCTTAAAAGATCAGCCTTTTAGATCAAAAACTCCAATTGTCTGCGCTACTTCTGCTCTTTTGTACCTCCCTTCCAGATGCTTTCCCCCTCACCTCCTCTACCAACCTCCCCTTGGGTCACTGCACTTGTGGGCAGTTCTTGCTCTTCTGCTGTTTGATAATAGCAGAAGTGACAAGATGTAACTTACTTCATGTTTCTCCCTACTCTTCAAGATCATATATATATAATCTATTAAGTCCATTGACTGGAAAACAATTTTTCCTTAAAATTTGCCTCCTTTTTAAAGAAATTATTATTTCACTTTCCTTTCCACTTGTTTTCAACTTTTTTTTCAGTTTGCATCCTGCCACGTCATCAACCTTGTCAGTTAGGGGGGAAAAATTCAAGATCCAGTAAAGCTTAAAAGAGTTTGCAGCTATCTAGAAGTCAACTAAAGATATTACTTAGCTACTTTTTCGCTACTTTTCCCCTGTACTCTGAAATTGAGGACAAAAACAGAAATAGCAATGACAAAAAAAGAAATTAAAATGCTGATAATCTATCATGAAAGACTGCTCTAGGCTGTATCAAATAGAAATGCAAATTCTTATTCACAGTGCTGGATACAGACAGACAAATCTTAACATATTCCTGGTACTTTAAAAAACAGAGATTTCTCTAAAGGGTAAACAAATGATGAGCTGCCTAAGGTAAGGGTTCTGAAAACAAGCTGTACCTAAGAAAAGCTTTTCTAGTCCCTGTAGTTGATATCCAATTAATGTTTCTGGTATTCTAAAGGGATTATCACTTGCTTGAAAACAAAAATTCTCTACAAAACTCGGTTTATGTTTTTGATGGATTAGTTGGCACAGAGCTATGAATATAGGTTTTTCATTTAATACTATTCTCCCACATATTATCATCATAAAGAATTACTCCCATGGCTTATTGGGACTGTTATTCTTCTGTATCTCAAAATACGAGACAAACAGAAAATATGAATAAATAAAAAGAAGCTACAGCATGTCCCACTGTAAACAACCACAAGCATTTTGCTGAGTTTACCTTGTATTGCACTAATGAACAGAGCACATCCTCACCCCATAAATGTGAAAAAGAGTTTTTTTACCATTCAAATCACTCTAAGAATTTGACTATATTTTCATGCTGGGGCAAAGAAGTGTGTGTTACTTTAATCTGCTCCCCAGACTGGCCCAATCTAGACTGTGACCTGCAGCCCAGTCTGACTTGAACAAAATAATTAGCATTTACTAAGATAACTCAGTTATCAGCCTCAATTTGAGATGCCTGTCTAAAAACATAACATCAGCATTTTGACTGGGATTCACTTAGACAGTTAACAGGTTTTCAGTTATAAAGTTACCAGTTATAAAGAATACCAGGCAATTTTCCTCCCTACTTGCACCATTTCCTACCACTTGTGTGTCTAATTAGCTTATATCTCAGTAATAAAAAATATTGCTGGCCTGTTCTCAATGTACTTTAATATGATGACTAAAGAAAAAAAAAGAAAAATCCAATTAAGATTTATGGGATCTGACTCTTCCTCGCCTTTTACTTTGACCATGTTAATTTTGCATTTCACCTTAATATTCAACTCCTGTAACTAGCAATTACATAAGCTGCAAGGTATAAAAGAATCAGACCTGTTTGATTACATGAAATTAAACATTTCTCATTTTTATTGAGCAAACTTTCACTGGTGTCAGGCCATGCCCCAAAGAAGAGATGCTAATACTGCTTTTAAGCTATTTAGAGATTTTAAAATAGTGTCAAACTATGCTCTGAATGTTCAAAAATGTGGTAGTTGTGAACGCAATGTTATTTTCAGAGGCAAGGAGCCTCTGAAAACAAGATTGGTTTCCAACCTCTAGTCTGGTTACACAGAGTTCAAACTGCAGACCAAGAAGAAAAAAAAAAAAAAAAAAAAAAAAAATAAAAAAGAAGACTCTGCTGCTACTGTTACAGCATTCACTAGTGTGAGCAGGAAAAATAAATAAACCTGAGAATAAGCTATTATTAGTTTTTCTCTGCACATAAGTATTATTAATGCTGCTTGTTTTACTCTCCAAGCACTTGGCCCAAAAGAAGCAGTGTTCCACTGACCTTTGCCTTGGAAACTTTGAGGTTCGGTTTATCCAAGTCCCAAGAAAGAAGAGGAGGGAAGAGAGTCAGGTAAAAAGAGACATCTGCCTGAGGATTCCTTCCAAAAACTGTGTGTCCTATTCATATGGTTTTGGAATGCACTGTCCTTCTGTCACAGACACAGAGCATTCCTGAACAATAAAAAAGTGGGGGACCTCTTTGGATAATTGAACAGTGCAGGTCAGATTGCCTGAGCTGGGGAATGCAGGCTTTGTCTCCATCTGGAACATTCAGTCACACATTGCTCCCTTATGTTAAGTGGTTTTAAATCTAAAGGGCAAGCCCAATAAAAGTGTCTTCAAACAAGTTCATTTCAATCCACTTTTACCTGTCACTAAGAGCCAGCTCAGCTAAACTCCTCACCTTGCAGCATCCTCTGAGCACAGCCCAACAGCACCAGGGTGACGCTTACTTGTGCCGGGGTGCCTGTACCTCACTCACTGCCCACCTGAGAAGCTCCACGCTCACCTGGGCAGTAAAACCCACCTAAAACCCCATCCTGAACCAGCTCTAGCAACCACCTTTGTGTCACCACCTTTCACCTGCTGCTTCCAGGGTGAGCAGAACCTGGGATGATGAAGAGCAAGAAGGTGTCCACCAGAGGACTGGGAAGAACAGTGATCTTTAAAGACTTTCTGGTGTGCTGGCAGAATCACAGAAAAGACTAGATACGTTCAATGACAAAGTACAAAAAATATACTTCAAATTCAATATATTTCCTTTCATCCCCTTTCACTGCACACTACAATCAAAATCACTGCAAGCAGCATTTGTACCACCGTGATCCAATTCATTTTCCAAGTACTGTGAGTATTAAGCACATATGAACCAGAAAGAAAGAAAAAACAAACCAACCATCACACATGGGAAATAAAGTCTGGCTTCCATTTCAGGGAATATTAATAACTGAAATTGTTAACAAGTGATTGACAAAAATTGCTCTGCTTCCTCTGGTTTAACTGTTTCTAGGCAAAATTATGATTACTGCTAATAAGCCTAGAAATCTAATAAGCGTTAATAACAATACAGAACAGCAAGCCACAAAATAACTACACTTTGTAGTCAGAATGGTTCTTCTGCAGCCAAAAATACAGTGTGAAGGTGGCTTAAAAGAGCCAAGTGAAATTAGCCCTTGATATTCATGAGGAAGGGGACTTTGCACAAAAGGGCACTATTTAGTTGTATTTCAGATCCTGGCTCACACTGCCATATTAACTGGAAATCCAAACATGATAGATATAAGGACACTTCAGAAATATTTTTTCCTGCATTAAAATGATTTTTCTTTCATTATGAAGAATCATGGTTTGGGTTGGAAGGGACCTTAAAGACCATCTAGCTCCAACACCTCTGCCATGGACAGTGACAACTTTCACTAGACCACGTTCCTTAAAGCCCCATCCAACCTGGCCTTAAACACTTCCAGGGAAAACTTCCAGGCCTGACAACACAATGGAAAACTTTCAGCTGTAATTCCAAGCAAATGCTTGTGACTTCAATGGATTTACATCTTTCCCTCAAAACAGATTTTTGTGGCACAGTTCATGGCAGCTACAACAGAGGGAAAGAGACTTTTAGGTCAGACCCCTACCACAGGTCAGATCAAATTTCCATACATGACGAAGCTGATCTTAGCTCTGAAGTGCTGCCTGCAAGATTCACAGCAAATACCCTATGCCAGTTCTTCACTGGAAAACATTATAAAGCTCTGAAATGCTCCAGCAGAGGCAGATGTTTATTGCAGAATCTACAGTTTAAGCTACAGAATGTGGCTTTGTCAATGAACATGAGGGGCTGAACAGTGATCTCCTTTTTCTCTTTGTAACTACAGCTTAATCTGCATTGCCCTGCCAAAAGGATTGCAATAAAACTCCTTATAATGAAAGGACAATTAAGTCACATTACGTGCAAAAAGTCATCATTTGATAATGATCCACTAATTTCAGCAAGATAAGACACTAATCACTTATGGTAATCAAATTTGCCTTAGTAATGCAGTGACTAGACCCTGCTGAAGCAATTCAGAGATGTTCATTAGCTCTGCACCCAGATGCCACCAGGTCACAGCATGTCCCTGATGGAGACACTTCCAAGGCTGGGAGGACACTATGTTACCATTTTTGTATCAGAAAAAGCAGATTCTGGATTCATCAGTCATACTTATTGCATGAGTTTCCAGCCACACAAGTACTGGTGTCTGTCAATTCAGAATATGATGATGCTGAAAGAAAAGCTCTACTACATATTTTTTACATTATCTATGCCCAAAATAAATGACATTCATAAAACACTGTGGATTCTTTTTCCGACATTGAAAGAATTATGTATAATAAAAGCATATCCATAATAAATCTAATCCATACGTAATGGCTTAATCCCATGCAACTCATCTGGGAAAGCGAAGGAAAATCAGGTGTGCTTTTGGTTCTGTCCAGCACCACCAGAGGGCAATAGCAGCCCAGCTAACCCATCCCACAGCACGCCAGCAGCACCAACTGCTTTATTCCCCTTTCTCCTTTCACTCGGCCCTACCCCGAGCTTTTTTTAACTTAAACTCAGCGTCAGACTAAGCATCTATAATAAAAAGGACTCTCACAGCTATTCCTGCTTCATGAGCTAGTCCAAAGACTGGGTCCAACCTAAGCAGCTCCCAGGAACCTGTGACTGACACTTCCAATCTGGCAAACCCTGCTGTTATTGTACTAAAGGCATAGCTGCCTCATGCAGATATCCATCATATTAATTTGATTTCTACAAATTGACACCCCTTCAATGTATTTTGGCTCAAAGAAGGAACAGCATGCAAGACTCCACTCATTCTCTATCCAAACACTGCATATATGCTCGACATGATATATGGACAAGCAAAAAGAAAAATACTTTTTGATAACTAAGAAATTATGGAAGTACACCAGACCTGGATTTGAAGAGAAAGCTAGATCCAAAAAGTGGCTTATATTTCTCAGATTTCAACGAGTTTTTTATATAAGTGAGTTAGGACTGTATGGTCCTGCTTTACCAATCATTTTAAGTACAAGCAAGAGGCAGAGGTGGCTTGGTGTATGGAAATTAATTGCCATTGTAAACACAGGCTGCAGACATCACACTGAATGATTATGCTGTAAATTAAAGAGCAATCTGGCTTCATCCAGTATCCCAGGACTACAGTTTCTATACTTTTCAGCAGTCTAGTAAACAGATCTCTGGGGTTTTTTTTAAACAGAGCTGTAGGAAAAATATAATCCTAGGTAAATTCTAAATATATAAAGTTACATCTGGGATCTAACCTCACCAGTATCCCATCTGGAAGTAGAACAAGGTAAGAAATAAGTCACTGATCTACACCTGCTTTTCAGACTTACAGTTCTGAGTGCTCAGTTACCTCAGACCACCGGGAACTTCCAGCTCCAGCTGTAGAGAGATCAGCGTTCCCTTCCTAACAGCCATACTTCTGGCCTGCAGGGATTCACCCACTGACTTAAGTCAAAACCCATTTTATATTACCCTAAGGTAGAACCTGGAATAATTTGCATTGTAAGCACTGTTCTCTACCACAATTTTTCTGTTAAATGAGCTTTTTTATCAGAAGTCTCATCCCAACAGTGGGAAAGGAAATGTGACTGAAGGTGGTAGAAGAAAAAGGGGAAGGGGGAATTACATTCTCTTGGCTTCCATCCATCACTCCAAAATTGAGTGTGTTCATGCTTAGGATGGATTTATCTTCTGGTAGTCAAAACCCACAGCATCTTCTTGTCAGAGGAACAGCTGCTCAAATGCAAATTACACACCAAGACTTTTTGTCCCAAATTGCTTTGGTCTTTAATTTAAATTCCAGTATTGTCTGTAATTCTATTCATAATGCTAAATTATAACTTGAACTGCAAGATTCATTCTAGTTCCTTCAGAATTTAAAACACGAGATCAGAATATGAAATTAGCCACTGCCTCCAGCTGCAACACATTTCTTATTTCTCATTTTCACCCACATTCATTGGAAATGTAGTTCAAATGACAACCTGAAAACTGGTTTGAATAACAACTAGTACATGGAGGTTCCCCCCCTGCCTTTTCATTCCTTACATCCCATAAACACCCAAAACAGTGACATGCAGAGTGACAGAAGACGAGCCAAATACTTCTCTAAGGTACTCCACAGCACCATACATCTGAGTAGCAGGTGCTGAGCTCTACAAAACAAAATCAGATGCCAAAAACCCAAAGCACACTTAATTTTATTAAATTATTTTGGGCATTCAGCCTCAAGCCTAGCACTGCAGGTGTTCACAGTGTCCACTAATACTTCTGTGCCATTCCTAAGCCAGTGGGGCAACATTTCCCTTTCAGCCTCTTGAATGTAAGTGATGCAACGTGGTGGAACCAGAGAGCCCCACAATGCGGGAAACAGTAGCAAGCACTGTACCATTCCAGAGAGCATGGCAAGAGCTTCCTGAGGGAAAGCCCTGCTCATCAAACCTGATTTCTTTTTATGACTGGGTAACTCACCTGGGTGATCAAGGGAAGACAGTTGATGTAATCTTTTGGGATTTCAGTAAAGATTTCAATACTGTCTCTCAGAGTGACCTGGACAAAATGTCCAGGACACAGCTGGATAAACACATCGTATGATGGGTGAGCAACTGGCTCGTGGATTGGGTGCAAAGGGTGACAATGAATGGGGTGGCATCAGACTGTCACTAATGAGGTTCTGAGGGGCCCCATCTCAGGCCCTGTGTTCTTCAACATCTTCATTAATGACTTGCATGCAGGACTCAAAGGAATACTAAGCAAGTTTGCAATGACACAAACTGGAAGGAGCCTGCAGGGAGATCTGGACAGATTAGAGGACTGGGCAATCACCAAGGAATTAACAAGGGAAAGTGCTGGATTCTGCACCTGGGATGGGGCAGCCCTGGATGTACAGACGGACTGGGAATGAGACACTGGAAAGCAGTGCCACAGAGAGGGACCTGGGGGTCTTGGTTGATGGCAAGCTGAATATGGGTCAGCAGTGCCCTGCAGCCAGGACGACCAGCCCTGTCCTGGGGTACATCAGGCACAGCATCGCCAGGCAAGGGAGGGGTTTGTCCTGCTCCTGCTCTGCTCTGAGCTGGAGCAGCCTCACCTTTAGTCCTGGGGCAGTTTTGGGCACCAAAGCATAAAAAAGACATTAAGCTGTTAGAGAGTGTCCAAAAGAGGCCACAAGGATTGTGAAGGGCCTTGAGGGGAAGCCATATGAGAAGCAGCTGAGGGCACTGGCTCTTCTCCTGGAGGAGACTGAGGGGAAACCTCATCACAGTCTACAACTTCCTTGTGAGGGGAAGAGGAGGGGCAGGAACTGATCTCTGGTGACCAGTGACAGGACCTGAGGGAATGGCCTGAAGTTGTGTCAGGAATAATTTAGTCTGGATATCAGAAAAAGGCTCTTCACCCAGAGGATGGCTGGGCACTGGAACAGACTCCCCAGAGAAATGGTCACAGCACCAAGCCTGGCAGAGTTCAAGAAGCATTGAGAAAACACTCTTGGGCACCCGGTGTGATTCTTGGGACATCCTGCGCAGGGGCTGGGAGTTGGACTTGATGATCCTTGTGGGTCCTTCTAACTCCACATATCCAATTATTCCGTGGAACAGGCTACCCAGGGAGGTCATGGACTGTTCCCTTCTGGAAGTATTCAAAATCCACCTGGACATATTTGGATGTAATCTGCTCTAGGTGACTCTGCCTTGGCAGGGGTGTTAGACTAGATCTCCAGAGGTTCCTTCCAACCTTAACTATTCTGTGATTCTGTGATAAAAAGACCACATAAGTCAGGCTTTGCTCTGTGTTGAAACTGGTAAAATTTGCAGAGTTAAATGCAAAGCGAACCTGCAATAGCTCTAGATCTCTGGAAAAAAAGCTTTTAAAACTGCAGTAGCAGTGTGGACTGCATAAATTAGCATAATCTCAGCCTTCACAGATAGTTCTCAGCTGTTTTACATACTACAAATTAACACTGCAGATTCCTCACTTCTGCTAATGTGGTCAATCATGCATTTCATGAGGCTTAAAATCTCCTTTTTCCATCCTACAAAATCTCAACGTCCTTTTTTTACTCTCCTCTTTTCCTTTTCAGAGGAGTACTATCACAGGCTCAGGTTCCATTACAAATCTCACAAGGTTTTGTGTGTGATGGTTCTGTGGCTGCCTAAATGAAGGACATCCTCTTATTTTCTCAGCTGATGATTTTCTCCCTGTGGGCAGATGGCATAGTAGTGGAGTGCAGATGGAAACCCACAGCCCACAAACTCCTCATTATAATTTGAAATAGCATTAGCAGCTCTTCAGTTCTCATCTTCTCTTAAAGTTATTTTCCCGCAATAAAGGATAAACTGCTGTTTTCAGAAAGCACAGCCAAAAGTAATGATATCTGCTTATGGCTGAGAACCTTCTCCTAACAATGTGACTTGTATTTTCACAAATTTTATTAAAATCCATAAATCATTACTGGAAAGGACTTTAAATTGAGTATCTCTTGCTTTGACTCAAATATTATGTTAAGAAGAAAGATCAGTAAGAAAATAACAGACACACATGATCGAGGTTTAGAAGTCCCACAGTCAGCTACTTAAGGTAATTCATGGCTCCAGGTATCACTTTACCTGAGCTGCTTAGAATTATAATGGATTTATCTCTGCAGAACACCTGTGAGATAACAGAGCTGCTGGTGATAAACTGCATCAGGCAGCAAGGAGATGACAATGATGCTGATGGCCTGTGTCTCACAGACTCACCCTGCATCCTCCCTGCCTTTTAGGACTGAAACCCCTCCTGGCAGGAAGGCAGGGCTCAAAATGAGGGTGCCATAAAAACTAATCTTATCTTTAAGCTTTTTCACAGCATGTCCAGTCCACTAGCTTTCCTAACCTTCTGACCAGCTGGAAAAGTCCTAAAAACAGCAAAATAAAAATATCTGTGGTGGAAAATAGCAAGGAATGAAAAATAATAAGCATCAGAGGTCAAGCTTGGATCCATGAAAAGTCTGTATTAACCAATGGAAAAACATTAAAATAAATAAATTTATCCCTTAGCTATAAAAAGAAACGAAACAATACTTGAGACACCCAAGTGACATGATTGGTGAGGATTTACAAACTCACAAACAGCTCTCACACACAGCATAAATGAAAAGCTGGCTATTTTGCTCCTGTTCCAGAAGCCTGGAGTCAGACTTGACAAACACAAATAGCCTTGTTTGTTCCAAGTTTTGACCTGGTGCCTGACAACCAACTACTAAACCACACTGCTCTACCTCAGCTTCTCAACTTCTACCTCAACCTTCTAAACTTTCTTACAAAATGGTTTCTATCTATTTAAAGGATGGATATGTGTTGCTTAACTGTATTTTTGGCCTGGAAGAGTAAAGACTTTTTCTCAGATGGCTGAATTTATTTGCATATTACACATCAAAAACACTCAGATGTTCAACCTAGCTGTGGTATACATACACTACAACAAATAATTTGCCTATATAATGCCAATTATATATAGAATATATCATCATCTTCAGCATGCAGGCATGCTAATGAGCTTACACACAGGGACAACAAAAGATTAAAGAATGAAATATTTCATCACCAAAGACAATTTATCTTTCCTGGATTCATGGAAGATTATGGGAGGTCATCTTCTTAGAGGTTTTCCTTTCACAACAAAAAAAGACAACAATCAGTTTTCATTAGGGAAGACTTGTCCTTTCTCTGGCATCACATGACTTTCCTGTCCCATCCACCAAACACAACACTGAAATCAACCAAGTAACTACATGGCATTGTCTACCACAAAAGTTTATAAAGGGTAATAGAAACACTCAAATTTGAGATGCAGCCCTTAAGGGCTTACCCGTGTCAAAAGAACCTAACACAGGTTTTATCTCCAGCTTAATGGCTTGCATTTTAAACTGATCAGGGTCTTCAAAAGTGACCATTTGAAACTGTTGTTTAAAGAGAAAACTCAGCTAGAGTTGACAGAATAAAGAATTTCCAGAGAAAGAAAATGCTCCATTGTAAGTGTCTTGAGGAAGCCCTGATTCTGTAAGGTCCATCAATATCCCACAGGTCATCCAAAGGCACTTCAGAGTCTTTGGCGTAAGAGGCTGATCATCCAGGGAGAGAGAATTTTGGCAGAGGAAGAGATACTGTGCCAGCATGTCTGATGCAGTAAAAGTGACTCTACCACACAACTGTCTCCCTGTGAGAGGCTGAATCTGACTGTGACAAGGTCAATTTTGAGAAAGGTTGGTATTAAAAGATTATGCTCCCTCCATCCTCTCACTGAGGTTATGCTAATTATTTTAGGGGAGCAGAGGAATTCTTTGATCCTCCCAAGTCCTTCTTCCCTCACAAGGTGACTCTGTCTCCCGGCACAGCACGCAGAGGAACAGCACAGCATATCCTAACTCCATAATTGTGGAATTAGCCATTTTCAACCTTGAAATTTAACACTAGGAAATTGACTATACAGTAATCCACATAATCCTGGCTTCTACACCTGTCCCTCTTCCAACTAATCTCACCACCCTTCATCATGACACATCTTAATTTAGAGTCCTGTCTGCTAAGGTCACTGTGTAAGTGGATGCTCAGGAGCTCCAACAGCATTTGTCACGAGGCGGGACCAATTGCTTTGCGAACTCTGAGAGACACAGAAATATCAACAGCGAGCAGAGCCCTTTGCCAGCTGTGCACAAATGATCTTTACAAAGGTTCTAGGAAGCAGTGAGGAGAAGGGATAGATTAAATAAGCAAGTAAGTAAATAAATAAATAAATACTTGTAGCATATCCCTGGATAATGTGATCTGCTGGTATTAAGTTTTCTCCTGAAGGAGTTAAGTATATACCAGCTGCTGTACATTAAACTGAGCTGGCATTTTAAATCATGCAAATTAGCTGAACTCCCACCCATTTCAGTCCAGTGTTTAGTAGCATTGCTCTAAATGATGCAAAGTACTGGCCAAACCAAGCCCTGCCATTTCAGCTGCTGTCAGGGAGGAAAGGAGAAGGCACGGCAAGTAGTGGCTCTGAGTGATGCTGTAGCTATTCACAAGATGGTTCACAAGAGCCTCCTTCCACCACAGGTATTGACTGCATGACCAAAACGCACCCATGTGCATGGAAAGCCTGGGGCTTTTATTTGTTGAAAAACCAATTATATACACTACTAAGAACCGTTGAGTAATTATTTAAAATTCAACTATTTGCCAGTGGAACACTGAAATTTCCAATCTCTCTTTGCTTAATGCTGTACAATAAACACTGAGTGGATTTGACAGGTCATTGGCTCAGAAATGCTGACACAGCAGCCAAGGGTGGCATGAGTCTCCTCCATCACGTCCAGCACTAGTGGACATTTCTCAGACTGTGAAACGAACAGATGAAAACCTGTGCTTATTCAACACAAAGCCCTCTTCTGCTGAATCTGAGCGCACTCAGGAGGCAATAAAGTGGGCTAAATCTTCCTTAGTTCACACTGTCGTGGCCAAGAGATTAAGTTTTAGTACAAAGCTGAAACACTGAAAGGATGGTGAAGGATCTGCTATTAAGAAGTCTAGGAACTCCTCTTTTAATTATTATTTCAGGTTCCTTGTTGACCTACTCAACAAGGGGAAGGTGGAATTCATTCTTGTGTTAAAAATAAGGTAAACTGCCTTGCTATCCAACCTGATAAACCAACCCTCCAGTGGTAGTGACCCATAGGCACCACACCACCACACAATACTGCATCTTGGTGGCTGAACCGCCAAACACTCCACATGGTCCAAACCCTACTAGGGGAAGGCCAAAAGGCACCTTACAGTCAGAAAAGGAAAATCTACATTGCTGCAGTGCGGGAAGTTGGTATCTGATTGCTTGGAAACAGGATCCTAGGCAACCACTGCTCTTCAAAGAAAGCAGTTTGATTCAGTGAAATAAAGCAAATTCATTACGATTCCCCTGAAGAGTCTCCATAGGGATGACAGGATGCTGCTGACTCCCCTTTCTAGCTCCACGCTAGAGGATCTGGCACCTTTTTGCCAGCTTTCTTTGGCAGTGCCCATCTGGCACATTACCATGGAGGACTATGTTCCCGTGAGCTCCAGAGCATCCTGGAAGAGTAAGATGCAGCAATGCCAAAAATACTCCTTCCCAAAATAATCCATCCCAGTTAAGACCCAGACAAGTCTGGAATACATGTGGCTGTCCTGAGAAGCAGACTGACCCCTGGCTATTGAGCAAGAAAAGCAAAACCCATTTCTAAGCTATTGCATCAAATCGTCAATGCACAGTTGATCTTGACACAACACGTGACATTTTTCGATTAGTTCTGAAGACTTAAATATCCATATGTCTCTGGAAAATGGAGAATAATTTAAAAGAGAATCAAATCCATCTTACCTGACTGATCCATTAATTATTGTCTCCACCAGCTGCAATCAAAGTTGCGTATTGATCTTTATGGATCAAAATGTCAGTACTGAAATTACCTGTAGTTTCCAACAGTGGACACAGCTCAAGTAGAGATGGCTAAAGAAAAAAGGAATCTGCTTCTAAATATTTGTTTCAAGATATACAAATATAACAAAGTCTTAGTACCCATATTCACCATAAAATATCACACAAGCTAGACCAGCAACATGAAATCCCAACCAGGGTATTAATTTTGTTCTACCAATAGGCAATTATATAGAACTAATAGACAGCAGAAAAAGACAATATAATAATTTTTGGTCAGCATTTCCAAACAATAAGCAATCTTATCTGGGAAGATCCCTTCATTGCCTGAAACAAAAAGGTATTACTACAACAGCCTTCACGACTGAGAATGTCACTCCATGAGACATAAGATAGATAAAACTACAATTCCAGCCTCTCACACACTTCTCCCACTTCTCCCAAGAGCAAGGCATCCTCAGACAGCTCTTCTAGAAGATGTTCTTCCTAAACACCTTTGAAAAATCTAGTTCCTTTGGCTAAAAGCTCTTATCAGCTCTTGCAATGTTATCTGGGAGATGAGGAAGAACATGCAAATGATCAGGGAAGTTGGATCAAGGAAAAAAGGAAGTTGTCCTTTTGTTTGATGAAAGTGTGACCAAGCCAACAAGACCTCAGCACTGAGAAGAGCTACTAGCTGCAGCAAGAGAGTAAATCAGCTTGTCAAGGGCTGGTTTAGGGTTTCTATTTATTTATGGATTATATATTTAATGAGAAAGCCTGGATATGCATAACTAGCTCACTTTGTTCAGCAGGTGAGACAAACATCTCCAGGTTTCTCCAAGAAGGCTTCACAGCCCCATAAAGCCAAGGTACTTTTGGATTATACCATGGCTATCATTACATAAAGGACAAGACAGAAGAAATGGATCAATATTAGTGACAGGACAGGTAAAATAAAGAGAGACTCCTTCCAACTGTGAAAGACAGGATATGGCAACTTGTAGCCATAGCTACAAAAGAGACAAAAAAATATCCACACAAGGAAAAGGACTTAGGAAATGTCCAAGACAAGGGAAGAACACAAGCTAAAAAATGCAAGTAAACAAGACATTGTCAAAATATGATGATACGACACTCCAAAATTCAACAAAAACAGGGGGAAAAAGTCCTGGTAAAAGTACATTTTCAAATACAGAAGTTGGATATTTTTTCTTTCAGGCATTGTTTTTCCACACATTACTTCCAATTCTAAAATAACCCAAAATTAAAATGAAAAATAATCCAAGGATAACACACCTAAAAATACTTTCAGAAGGCAAAAAAAAAAAAAAAAGGTGGACTCAGAATAAATCTTCAGATATCAGACTCTCTTAAAATAAGAAGTGACCTGTTTTCTCATTTATTTTAATAGGTGGTTTATTTGTTTTAAGTTTTAGCAGTTATTTCCATGCCTATGCTTTGCAAAACTGAAGAAACTGAAACTGTTTCCACAAACTATTTCTGAAAAAAACAATTTACAGATAAAATTAGAGGCATACAACTAAGTGCCAAGTGTTTGACTGAATTCCAGTTCTTGGTGAATGGAAAACCAGCAGCTTCCTGTTACAAAATGTACCAACAGTTCATGTCTAATAATACACATAATATCTAACCATTTACATACTTCAAATATAGATGTTTCTAAAATTAATATTAAAGCAGGGTATTTTTAGCCAGGTGAATTTCTCAGGAAAATGAGATTCTACAGTTTGCTGCAAGGAAAAAATAGATTAATGGGTTAACATTTTAAGAGCATCTCTTGATTTATACCAAAATAAAAAGTAGAATATTTAGCTCCAAATCTTCCAGAAGCAAAAAAAACCAAATGGGAAAAAAGGTCAACAGCAGAACACACACCTTTTCATTAAAGGTCCAGCTACTGCTTAATTCACAAATGTATCTTCTTAAACAGCACTTGGAATATTCAATCTGTTGCAAACTTCAAGCAAAGTTCAAGCAAAATAATTATTGTTATAAGTACCTCCTTAATTTCTTCCACATTGGTGATTGATTTAAATCTAGTGATGAGACAATCTGGAAAATGAAATTACAGAGCAGACAATGTTTCTCAAAGGATTCTTAAAAGCAAATTAAAAACAGCCAATAGCAACCCTTAATTTCTAAAATCCAGAACTTAATCCACACTTAATTAATTAATAAAAGTTTAATTAATTAATTTTAATTAATTTAATTTAATTGATAAATAAAGGTTTTCTTTTTTAATACCCCCTGGATAGGCAAAAAGAGCACAAGTGGTGTTGGTCTCACAATTTATATATAAATACACACACACACACATATATATACATGTATGTGTATATGTATGTATATATATATAAATTTTTGGGGGGCTAATTCTTAGATACTTGAGACTTGGGAAAGGTTCATGATATGTTTATAACCTCTTTATAATTAGGTTTTGCCAGCAGATATCAAAAGCAGTATCTTTGTTCTCCTCACTAATATCCTTGTACCTCTTTCTGATTGGGTGTCTATGTGCATCCAGTGTGAGAGCAGGTGATAAAAAAAGCGAGCGTTCACTTAAGAAATTCAACTTCATGGAGTAAACTAACAGTTTCAAGGACAGAAGGAAAACACATGGACACCATCTGCATGAGCATTTTGAGCTGTTAACAAGTAGCACCGAAGGAGAAAGATAATCTAGTATCAGGGGACTAGCTAGTAATTTTCTATAGCGTTGCAGACTTTCTGACCTTGGCTAAATTTCTTTGTGCCTCAGCCATCCACTTAACAAATGTTCACCAAAAAATAAGAACAATATCCCTACCTCTAAGGGGTGCTCTTAGGTTAATCATATTCAAATTTTCTAAAGAGATAGAATGTTACAAGTAAGCAGGGGAAAAAAAAAAACATTTTCCAATACGATAAAAAACCAAGTAGAAATTTGAACAAAATTACTTTATGCAAAGTAATCATTTGCATATTCTAAATGAAAATCCAGTTATTAAAGAACTTCCTTAATTTATAGTGCAATGTTACACCTGTTGTTCAAATGCAGGGCTTTAGAAAAGGCAGCTCTTTATATGAAAATCATTGAAAAATCCATGTTAATAATCACAATAAAACAACTTCGGAATTGTTTTCTATCTGGGAACATTTCATCTGGAGCAACCACCCCAGCAATTAAATATTTTTCAGTATATATCTATCAACATATCAATTGTAATCATAACCCCACTGTAATCATAAATACAAGAATTTGGCTATTTAGAAGCCTCAAATTGCTTACAGTGTGTAACAAAAAAAATCCATCATAAAGATACAGCACAGGCCTTTTTGTAAGAACTCAGATATATAACCATAATCATATGAACAAGCTCATTAACAGCAACAGAATTCAACAGAATGATTAGGTGGGAAGAGACCTTCAAGATCATCAAGTCCAACCCATGCCCTAACAACCACAACTAAACCATGGCAGCAAGTGCCACATCCAGTCTTTTTTTAAACATATCCAGCAATGGTGACTCCACCACCTCTCCGAGCACACCATTCCAGTACTTTATTACTCTTTCTGTGAAAAAACTTTTTCCTAATAGCCAACCTATATATCCCTTGGCACAGCTTAAGACTGTGTCCTCTCCTTCTGTCAGTTGCTGCCTGGAGAAAGAGACCAACCCCCACCTGACTACAACCTTCTTTCAGGAAGTTGTAGAGAGTGATAAAGTCACCTCTGAGTCTCCTTTTCTCCAGGCTAAACAACCTCAGCTCCCTCAGTCGTTCCTCACAGGGCTTGTGTTCCAAGCCCCTCACCAGCCTCGTTGCCTCCTCTGGATGCGCTCAAGCGTCTCAATGTCCTTCCTGAACTGAGGGGCCAGAACTGGACACAGCACTCATCCCCAGCCTGTAACGTTGCAGGGGGTTTTTGTGGTCAAAATATGGACTCAGCACTTGGACTTGGTAAACTTCATTCCACTGTACTCTGCCCATCCATCCAACTGTTCCAGGTCTCTCTGCAGAGCCCTCCTACCTTCCAGTAGACTGACACATGCTCCTAGCTTAGTGTCATCTGCAAATTTACTAGTGAAAGACTCAACACCCTCATCCACGTCATCAATAAAAATATTGGACAGATCTGGTGCCAGCACAGACCCCTGAGGGACACCACTGGTGACTGGCTGCCAGCTGGATGCAGCACTGCTCACCACCACTCTCTGGGCCTGGCCAGTTCTTAACCTAGCAGAGTGCTCCTGTCCAAGCCATGGGCTACCAGCTTTCCCAGGAGTATGCTGTGGAAGACAGTGTCAGAGGCCTTGCTGAAGTCCAAATAGACAACAACCACAGCCTTCCCTGCATCCACCAGGTGGGTCATCTGGTCATATATGGAGATCAGGTTGGTCAAACATGACCTACCCCTCCTAAACCCACGCTGACTGGGTCTGATACCCTGGCCAACCTGTAAGTGGTACGTGATGGCACTCAGTATAAACTGCTCCATTACCTTACTGGGTACTGAGGTCAGGCTAACTGGCCTATAATTACCAGGATCCTCCTTCCCACCCTTTTTGTGAATGGGTGTCACATTGGCCAGCTTCCAGTCATCTGGAACCTCACCAGTGAGCCGGGACTCTTGGTAAAGGATGGAGAGCGGCTTCGTAAGCTTATCTGCCAGCTCCCTCATCACCCTGGGATGGATCCCATCTGAGCCCATAGATCTATAAACATCCAAGCAGCTCAGTAGTTCTCTGACTGCCTCCTCCTGGACAACAGGGGGATCACTCTGCTCCCTGACACCATCTACCAACCCAGGACGACAGCTGTCCTGAAGACAAGCTGTCTTCCCACTAAAGACTGAGGCAAAGAAGACATTAAGCACTTCTGCTTTCTCCTCATCTTCAGTTACTAAGTTCCCTCCCACATCCAATAAGGGACAAAGACTGGTCTTACCCTTCCTTTTATCATTAATATATTTGTAAAACATTTTTTATTATCCTTTACAAAAGTTGCCAATTTAAGTCCAACCTGAGCTTTGGCTTCCCTGATTATTTTCCTACATGCCCTAGCAGCTCCCTTAAATACTCCCAGAGAGACCTGACTCTCTTTCCAAAGATGACACATCCTGTTTTTATTTCTAAGTTTCTTCAAAACCTTGTTGCCCACCCAGGCTGGACGTTTGCCTTGTCAACTCATCTTTTGGCACACAGGGACAGTCTGTTCCTGTGCCCTCAAGATCTCTGTTTTGAAGCACGCCCACCTTTCCTGAACTCCTTTGTTTTTAAGGGCTGCTTCCCAAAGACTTCTCTGAATAAATTGCCTAAATAGGCCAATGCCTGCCCTCCTGAAGTCCAATGCAGAATTCTTATTTATGTTCTTCCTGATTTCACCAAATATCAAGAATTCTATAATTTCATGATCACTGTGCCCCAAGCAGCTTCCAACCACCACATTTCCCACCTGCCCATCTCTATTTGCAAACAGCAGGTCTGACATAGTCCCTCCCCTGGTGAGCTCACTCACCAGCTGCAACAAAAAGTTGTCCTCCACACACTCCAAAAACTTCCTGGACTGCCTTTTTTCTGCTGTATTAAGTTCTCAACAGATGTCTGGTAGGTTAAAACCACCTACAAGAACAAGGGCTGGTGATCCTGAAGCATTCTCCAGCTGCTTATAGAATAAGTTGTCTACTTCAACTTCCTGGTTGGGTGGACGATAACAGACCCACAGTAGGATGTCAGCCTTGCTGGCCTTCCCCTTAATTCTTATCTGTAGGCATTCAACTCCATCATCATTAGTCTCAATACCTATGGCGTCAAAAGCCTCCCTAACATAAAGGGCCCCTCCACCTCTTTTCCCTTTCCTATCTCTTCTGGAGAGCATGTAGCCATCCAGTGCAGTGCTCCAGCTGTGTGAGTCATTCCACCATGTTTGCATGATGGCAACTACATCACAGCTCTGCTGCTGCACCACGGCCTCCAGCTCCTCTTGTTCATTACCCATGCTGCGTTGGTATACATGTAGTTCAGCTGGGCTACTGACTTCACCCCTAACTCAGGCCTACCACCCTTGTGCCTGCTTCCAGACAGCCCAGCTGCATCCCCCTTCAAACCTAGTTTAAAGCCTTCTCAATGAGTTAATTAATACCAATTTCCAATTTACTTTGTGCTTCTGTATTTGGATAGCCCAAATCTATAGTTTATCTTAGCTCCTTCCAGCTCCAGTAAGAAGCTTTCTTACTTTGTTCACATCCTAAATGCAACCCCATTTGGTTTCTTCCAACTGCAAAAAGTGATCTTTTATGTTAAAGCAATTAGTATGACTGACCACATTTCTCATAATTTCATTTATAATTAGCTCAGCAGTCATAGCGAAACAAAATTTCACACCATTGAGGCAGCTCATGCAAGGGAAGAATCACTAGGTGAAAAATCTAGTGTATGACTAGAAAATATGGACATCTAGAACATCCGAGAACTAGCCCACCCCAGATCCAGGCTGCCCAACACAGCAAGATCTTCACAAACTGGGAAAGCAATATGAAATAAAATCTAGCTGAGGTAGCTTGATTTCAGACAATGTTATCTAACCAGTTTTAAACTGGTTATTAAATTATTAAATTTAATTATTAAAGAATTATTAAGGAATTATTAAAGAAAAAAAAAAAAAGGTGGTCTAGGGAAATGGAAGAGTTCTGTAGACAGCACAGAGAGTTGCAAGAATTCTAGAAATCCTAGCCTTTGCCTAGTGTAGGGAAAAAGTCAGGGTGAACACACCCAGGGAGCACCTGCTCGCCATGTCCACCAGGAGAGGGCAACTGTCTGATTTTGCAAGTGAATATTGCAAAGGAAGTTTGCAAAGAAATACCAACTCCTACCCCCTTCCCTCCCAGCCAAACTAAGGACAATTACAGGTAATTGCTGAACACACATACTTTAAACCCAGGTTAAACAGATGTCTCTTAACTTGAAGTGTTTTAGTGGAAGGGTTGCTAAACCAACCATTTAGCAAGGTCCTGGTGCCTTTAGGGCTGCTTCAGTGACTGAAGGTACAAATAGTGACTATTTTTCAGATTCTCTGGAGAAAGAAAATCAAGAAGTTGGACAGTACAACACAGCAGCAATAAACACAGTAATTAAATTCACTATCTCCTTCAGTGACATTCACAATGACAAGGCAGCAGACTGTATGCCTGCAATGGCATCTTCCTTCTTCCATCTACACAAACAATTGCACCACGACCACAGACTCCTAATTGGCAATGACCTGTTTCTTAAATAACTCATGCAAATTTAATGGCCAAATGCATCTGACTTTTTCAGAATCACTGAGAAATACCATTTTGTAGATGAGAGATCAAAATCATGCTATCTACTCAACAGAAGTTTCTCTGGTAACAAAGTTAAATATTTCCAAAACAATTCTCTCTAAATATGTGTAGTACAATTTCTTGGCGGTGTTTTCAAATTAGACAAAATAAGTACCAGTGCTACAGTTGGATACTGTTGTGCACAACACAGGGGATATAATATGGAAAAATAGAGTGTGTATATCAGTAACAGTAAAATAGGAATGATACTGCTGTGATTCATCAACCTAAGATTTCTGACTAGCATTTATAATGGGCTTGATGCTAAAACCCTCAGACCTTTCTTTGGAAAGTGTGTCTGAAATACTCTGAAGGATGCTTTTTATAAATTGCACAACATTTTAAAAAACACACTGCCGTTATAAGACCTTAAGGCAGAAAACTTCCAGTTACTGTAAAATCCAGCTAACACACGTAAAACCATATCAAGAAGAACAAAATTAGCAAAACATTTAGAAGTTTTCACTGATACCACATTTGTGAGTGGGACATCTTGATTTTTTTCAAAAAAATAGTTTTTTTAAAAAAAATTGGTACATAAATGAGTATCACCTGCAGCACTCCTGTTCTCTGAAGAATCAGGTTCTAGAAAGGTACCACCTGGCACCAAAAAAGCTCATGAAGCTTTGCACTGGTGTGTAAATGGCTTGAAACATGGTAACCCAGCATGAGAACACGGCAGCTTCTGGACTATGCTCTAGCCCAGAACACAACCTCTTGTCCAGAATAATTCAGTCAATAATTCAGTCAAATAAGTCACTAAATTTTGTATTATGTATTGCAAAAATGACCCACTTCAATGAGATTGAGAACAACTCCCTGAAATACTCCCAGAACCAAGAGAATTGGTCCAAGTGACACAATCACTCTCTCATTCTCCCTCCACCCACACAGAAGGATGTCCTTCCTTGTGGGCTAAAAATCCTGCATAGGGACCATGATCTACAGAAGATAGGAGCCAAAACACTAGGCATTGATCCAGCTTGTGGATCTAAACTAAATTCTACTGTAAGAATATAACTTCCCTCCCTAACAGGTGATGCCAGGTACCTGTCCAGTAAAACAGTGAGGGTCATATTAATCCTTCAGATAAACCACCCAGAGAAGCAAAGTGATCACTCTCAGATTCTCGAGACATTCAGACGGGTGAAATGTCCAAAACTAAATCTTACCAGGCTTATTATCAGAAAGCACTTCTAGACCTGAATGCAGCTGAAGGTCTTCCAAGATAAAAGTGCTTCAGCTGCTGACATATCACCTGGCAGCTGTCCATCCATCCTGTTCCTCCTCCCTTGGCAGGGAGGAACAATAGGAAAAGGAAACAACAATGCCTTTGATATAACACATCTGGAAAAATCTCCCTCTAGATACAGACTGGCAAATGACCACCCTGAATGGCAAAACCTTGCATGCTTCTGTGGGCAGATGGATCAAAGCTGGATAAATAAGAACAACAAAAAATGACTGTGTTTATTCAAGATAATAGATAGTGAAAAAAGCTTCACTGGTTCACACCTTAAAAGGTGCTGGTCATCTGCTCAGACTGCCAGCCAGAGGAGGTTACTGAGAATACAAAAGCTTAAGATTTCTCTTGCTGCTGAAGTAACTAAAAATGTAAAATTATCTGACATTTTTTTAGCCAGAATCACTCCCCATTCAGGTATAACAAGTTAGCATCAAGATCCTTTCATCATCAGGCTACAAAAACTGGCGTTTGTTCCATATCCTTGTAAGGGTTAAAACCACCATAGTGTTGCCCTTACTGCTGCAAACGGCTCCCACTGGCAGATCGCAGTGAGCAAAATCTGTTACAAGATAAGAAACTATTTCTGAATAACCACTTTTCAGCAATGTAGATTTCCATGCAGAAAAAACATGGCATGTGTGAGAGAAAGGGCAGCAGATAATGAGATTTTGCTGATGTTTCATGATCAGAAGGACAGTCAGGCACAAGTGAGAGAGAGCACTTGATTCTCTTGTAAGGGCAAGATGTGATGCACAGGTTGGTCTGTCTGCTACCACTACCCCGCATCAATGCTTGTCTGTGTCCTTTTCCTGCTCTCAGTCCCTCAGGAGCTGCTCCAGTCCTATCTGTCTGGCCTGAGCAGCCCAATACGTCACCCTGTCTACCAGCAACAAAAGTGCAGCATATCCTGAAATCAGGGCACGCGGTCAAACATGCCCAGTCAGGAAGCACACTTGTCTGAAGGGAATAGGGTTACCAGGCCACAGATTTCAGAATCTAGGTGGTAGGGATGATCCATTATTCCTCAAAGAAAGAAAAAAACAGGTGAGTGTCTCTCATCACTTCCCTCTCAGCATAATGGTATCACCTTCCACCAGGCTCAGACACTGGCAGAAGCAGCGTGTAATGTATATGGCTGTTGCCAGAATACATCACAGGGCTGTACAGCAATTGTGCTTGCTGCAGCAGCCCATCTGCTCCGTTCCCTCTGTAGCACGGTAACACACATGCTATGCCCATGCTGCTGCAGAGCTTACCGGGGCATGGCAGCCTCAGCCATGCTGACAACCTCACCCTGCCCACAGAATTAAACCAGCTGAGGAATGGGCATTTCTCCTCCCTATACAGCAAGCGGCATACATAAAAATACATTAGAAGACTGACACAGATGAAAGGAAAACCTAAAATGTGTGTATTGATGATGTGCGGCATCTATGATGTCATGCACATATAGCATTATACAGGCAATTCTGCTTAAGTGTTCATTTCCTACATAATCTGTTTAATTTAGCTGCACTGAATGACATGAATATTGTAATCTAGCATCAAGCACTGCCTCCCATTCACTCCCCACACAGCTACAAACACAGAACATTCACACAACTAGTGCTCTGGTATTGTACATGACTGAACACAAAACACATTTACGACAACCAGCAATCCTCCCCCAGCCCAGGCACACAAGCCAGCCCTTAGACTTAGCACCTACAGAAAGCACACAAAGAACATACCCCACAAACAACATCTCTACCATCTCCCTCCAGTAAATCCCCTCAAGTTCAAGCAGAGGTGATGGAGAAGGCAGCACAGGCAAGCAGCACACACAGCCCCATCATGCTGACAGAATTATACATGCTACTGTGTGGAATATAAAACATCCCACCACTGCAGACAGATGTTGGCACATACACACACATGTACATTCCTTCCTGCACTGCTATTTACCCCAGAAAACCTGCTGCACACTATCAACACAGAAATAAATTCTTACATACACCTCCCCAGAATTTGGTGCCTGCTAACCTGTGTGTCAAATCCATTTTCTACCGAGCTACTCTTCCTTGCTGGGATGCCATCTCCTGCGTTTTCTTGTCCATTGGAAGATTTGAGAGGAATCTGGCTGGAATACAATGGCTTCGTTACCTCCACCTTGCTCCCAAACTTCAGGTAACAGGGCTGTGGGATGGTCCTGGCCGTTGGGACATGCAGGATTGGAGCAGCGCTGTGTACGGGTTTAGGTAGTCCCGATTTCATTTTGGAGGCCACCAGGATGGCTGGCATTTTCTCTTTCTGCTTTCCTAACACGTTTCTGTCAGCAGCAGCAACAGCAGAGACAGCAGGCAGGGAGAGAGAAAATGACACGTTGGGGAAGCTGTTCTACTCTAAAGCAGCCTGGTTACTGCAGAGATCTCCAAAATCAGCTTAGATTTTAAAATCAACAATAAAACCAATTTTTAAAAAAACTTTAAAAAAAAGGGAAAGGAAAAGAGAAAAAAAGAGAGAAAACCACACCAGTTTCAGTCTAAAATATCTCACAGCCTTATGCCAGCCTTCCACCTGTTTCCTCTGATTTTATTTTCAGTTCTTTACTACTGTCCTCTTTCGTATTTCTGCTATGTAACTTGCTCCTTCCTTTCTCTGACTCCTGCAATTTTCTTGCGTGGAAATGAGAGACTGTCACTCCATTATCTTGTCACTGCATCTCCAAAATGAGGCAGCCTTTGGGAAAGAAAAAAAAAAAATAAAAAGAACCTGCTGCATATGCTTCCCCTTCCGTACACACTAGAGTGAGTGAGCAGGATTTCCAGTTTAAGATGTCTTTCTTCGGTCTTAGCCAAGAAGCAGATGTAGCTCAGTGTGTTAATGACTGATGCCCTTGGATACAAGCCTTAGAGACTCAAGCTTCTTAAGCCTAAATAGCTGTGAACAGGACAACGATGCCGGAGCAGAAGGAGAAATGTCCACTGACAGCGATTTTTAAATCAAAATATGCCAGTGGCCACAAAATTTCCCGGCTCCCCCAGTGCTAAGCATAAAAACCTGGAGGGGGGTGAGGAAAAAGAAAAATTAAAAAGAAAAGCGATTCAGCTGCGAGAGGGAAGAGAAAACAGCCGGCAGCTCACGTTCCCTCCCGCAGTGGAGCGGGCTCCCGCCCGGCGCTGCTCGGCGCATCCCGGGGGGGCCGGGACCAGCCGGGCGGGAGGCGGCGGCTGCCCAGCTCCGAGTGGGCAGGGCGGGCCCTGGATTGGTCCTACCCGCTCCGAGCAGGAACAAAAAAAATAAAAAAATAACCAAGAAATCTCTCCCTCTCTCCGCAGGGGGAGGAGCGGCCTCGGCTCCCGCGGCGGGTACAGGGGCCTGGAGGGATGCTCCGGGGGCGCGGCACGGAGGGAGCTGTGAACCGGTTTTTTTTTGAAATTTGAAAAAAAAAATAAATAAATAAAAATTTTCAAATCAAAACACCTGGAGGTGACTCATTGTTCGTAGCTCTTTGGGAAAAACTCCCGCTGCCAGCAAAAACAGGAATTTGAATAAGCACAGTGAGTAATCCGGCCCTATTATAGCAACACTTGGCTTTGGGGAGGCTTTCAGTGTCGCGGGTTCCCCCTCACGCTGCTCGCTGGATGCCAGGATCCGTTACAGCCCTCGGATCCCTCATTCCTGTTCATCCTGACACATCTCAGTGCATATATTCCTCTTCCTGTGCACACCTGCACCATCCTAGACAGTGCGAGATTATCAGTGTGCGAATCAAGGCACCAAGCGATGCCTTCAGACTGCATGGAGCGGGCTCATCACCAGGACATACAGTGCCACAGTGCCCAGTTTTCAGCTGGTCTGTAAAGGCAAGCAAAGGCTTTGACTTAGCCTTCACTACAAGAAAGACATTGAGGGGCTGGAGCGAGTCCAGAGTCCAGACAGGGGAATGAAGCAGGGAATGGAGCACAAGTCTGATAAAAAGCAGCTGGGGGGGGGGGCAGGGAGGGGGGAGGCCTCAGCCTGGAGAAAAGAATGCTCAGGGACGACCCTCTGGTTCTCTGCAACTCCCTGGGAGGAGATTGTAGTCAGGTGGGAGTTGGGCTCTGCTCCCAAGCCGCAAGTGACAGGAGGAGAGGAAATGGCCTCAAGTTGTGCTCAGGGAGATTCAGATTGGGTATTAGAAAAAATTCCTTCACTGGAAAGATTGCCAGGCATTGGAACAGGCTGCTCAGAGATGTGTTCACAAAACACATGGATATGGTACTTGGGGACGTGGTTCAGTTGTAATATAGCAGTGCTGGATTAACAGTTTGATTTGATGATCTTGGAGGTCTTTTCCAACCTTAACTATTCTATGATTATAGAATAGTTATAGGATTATAGGAGGATGCCTCAGATTAACATTCACAAAACCAACATGAGACATGGAAGGAAAAGGCGCATTTAAATCAAATCGTCATCACAGTTCCAGTTAATTGCGTTATTTCCATAGTAGGGCTGCTTCCTTCAGCTCCTTATTCCCACCTCATCCACTCCCCAAATACTGAACCCCTAACTCACTGACTGGGTGGCAAGGACAAGAGTGATCCCAGCAAGTAGAGAGTGGCTTGGTTTGGAAGGGATCTTAAAGATTAAAAATTCCAACCCTCCTGCCATGGGCAGGAGCACCTTCCAGTAGTCCAGGTTGCTGAAAGCCCCTTCCAACCAAGCCTTGAACACTTCCAGGGATGGGGCATCCAGAGAAGCAGTGTACCTACACTTGAAATATTTGAAATGCACGCTGGGTAAAGCGACTCAGCAGGACAGAAGAACCCCAACCCCATTGCCCCTGCCCCATCCAGGCTGTGAGCAGTGCTTGGGGAAGGGAAGGCTCAGTCATGTTCAATCACTCATGAGAAGGGGAGCTAGGACCTGCCAATTTAACACCTAGTCTTTTGAGGAAGTTTTTAATGTGCAAACCTCAGGTTTTTAGATCTGAGACTCTTTCAGACAGAAAAATGAGGCATTTCTTAGATTGTATTATAAGTGTCTCCAGGATGAAGACAGCATTGCTGGATCTTTCTGCATATGTAATCTTCAATGACTTACCCAAGGTTATACAGTGTCTAAGTGGCAGAGCTAAAAACTTAAGTCAAAAACTGTGTTCTACTTATTATCAAATACTATTCTTCCTCAGCATTGCAGTATAAAATGTAATTCAAGTTCCCGCAGTACACATAAAGCTCACATGTTGAGTTCTGGCTGTTGCTGGGATTTTTCAGCACATTTGCTTTCACATGTACTAGTTCTGCAGGCTGTTTTGTGGTAACTACAAAGGGGTAAATTTTATGGTAGCTGGTTTTTTTTAAGTAACTGCTTCCACCTCAGTCTCTTTATCTACCAATTCCAGATGGGAAAGCACACATCTCTCTTCATCCATCTCACCAAGACAAACTTTCTAATGTTCTGTCATAACCATGCACAATGTAAGCTTAAACACAGCTATATAGAACATTTCAATACCCTGCAATTTGATAAAGAATGTAAATTTACCATCTGAGAGGACTAGTAGTCCTTGGAGCAGAAATATGTCAAATGCTCCAACACCATTTCCATCGTTCCATGCCGAGAACTCAGCCCTGATGTCTAAGAGAAGGTTGGGCTCCAGTATGGACATCCTGAAAAAGATCCAGACCTGACAACCAGGCTAATTTTAGGTCTGTAATAAAATATAGTCAGATTTAAAAGCTTTATGTTCTGTTCTTCACTTACACGTTTTATAAGGTTCAGGCCACCAATCCCTTCTGCACTCAACTTGCCAGTTTTTGTTTTCTGTTTTCCTCCTGGAAAACTGGCTAGGGTGCAGGATACCAAAACAGTCACAAAGTTAATCTGACCAAAGTAAAAGGATTCCTTTCATTGCTCCCTTAGCAATTATAGAATCTGCTCCTTTGAAGATGGAGGATTGAACATTCCATAGTTTCTCTGGACACTTAAAGGAATCTTACTGATTTCTCAGTGTGTAGTCCTGCCTGATTTCTTCTGAATATGCTCAGTCTATGATCCTGACTTATACTGAGTTACTTTGTCGAATCAGTGAAATGGACACATTCTACATCAAACCTTAATGTGAATTCCTGATAACGCATTTGAAGAGTGATCTAGAATTACTGCTTCTCTCATGGATTCAGTTTGCATCTAAGAATTCCTTGTCATCTAAAACCTGGGAATTTTTATGTTATACATATTTTGCTTTATATATTTAAACAGCACAGCATAATGGCATTGAAATGCAAGCTGCTGTATCCAATGGCAGTGCAGTCACACCATGAGATTATAAATTACATCACATTACAGGTTTTATCTGCAAAGACTGGCAACATCAATTTTGGTCTGTCTTTGGAAGTGATTAGTTTTTGGGTTGTCTGGATTTTTTGCTTTGTTTTGGTTTTGGGTTGTTTTTGTTGTTGGAATTGTTTAATAAATTTATTTTTATCTGTTTTTAAGGCTAGGACTTTTAAAAGAAACTACTTTGTCACTGTTGGACATGAAATGATTCACACAGATGCAGCTCAAAGTGAGATGAAAGAAGAAGAAGGTTTATTTGTTCTTTCAGTATTTATAAGTTTTCGACAACTACCAGGGATTGGATAGTCAGGTTACCACCTTCCCAGCCACACTGGCCATGAGAGATGTCCATCAAAAAGCATATCTTTAATGGAATGTATAAACACCTATGTTTATAGTTACTTTCCTGGGAAAGTGGCTAGAAATTATGAAAACAATATTGAAAGGCCTGATTCTCAGGGCAACACTACTTCTCTTGGATAGTCAAAAGGATCTGGGAACCTCTCTCATATCTTTTTTTGAAAGACCCAATCAGTTTTCCCTTCCCTGTTTTGAATCATCCAAGTTTCTGTGTCTAAGCTAGGAGTAAGTAACCTTAAAAAGGAGGCAAATTATCTAAACAAAATACAAGAGCTTCATTCATTCCCAGAAGTGTTGGGTAAGCCTCTGACTAGAAGAAATTCCCTTGCAGCTTTAATTCTGATGAGTATCTTTGACTGAATGGCCACAACATCCCTGTCGCCCTGAAAACTCAGCTTCTGATCTTGCTGACATGGTTTTCTAAAGACTTTCCCAGGACAGTAACTATAAACATAGATATGTGTACATTCTTTCTGTTACACGTCTTGTGATGGGCATCTCTCATGGCCAGTGCAGTGAGAAAGTGTTATCCTGACCATTCAATCCCTGGTAAGGCCGTGGTAAGAAGCCTATAAATCCTGGGAGGAAAAATAAACTTTCTCTTTCTCTCACCACACCTCGACCTGTGTCCGTGTGATCTGTTCATCATCAGCGGCAACACATCCCCTCCTTATCTGCCTGTAGTCCAGGGAGCATCCACCCACTCCCCAAATGGGGGAATATAGAAGGAAAAATGCTATAAACAAGCACTTTCCTTCCTTGTTAGGAAAAAAAAAACAAACAAAAAAAACCAAACAAAAACCCCAAAAACAAACAAAAAACACAAAAAACCACCCCACAATGAAACCACAATAAACCCTACTGATTTGGCTTACACAGCTGATTTTGAAGCTCAGAGAGTATCACTGCTTTGGACTCAAGCTGTGGCTGCTCAGCAGCATGAGTGTCAACTCAAGTACCAAGACTCTGGTGTTGAGAACTGGCTTAATACTCCCAGAATTTTAGTGAACAGACTCATGTGAACTCAAGAATTTAACACATCAGAGGAAACTATTTGAATGTCCTGTAGCTCAAGAGCTCGTAGGCAATTCAGCACATTGCCCAAAACAAAGCCAGTAAACAGAACAAAAGCCCAGGGTTGACTGCTCTTGAACAGATTATCTTTATGAATGAGATGAACGGTTCTGGAACAGTAAAACCATTGAAGCTGCCTCCACAGCTCACACATTATCAATTAACAACAAAACAGGGTCTCTATACCCAAGTGGAAAGAAAATGCCTCTATGAATTGCATGTGGGTATTGCAAGTAAAATTAAAAGCTTGATGAAATGTAGCAAAAGATCACTGAATCAGACCTTCCTTTCAACTTGTGGTTAATATTCAATCAAGCCAAATGTTACATTAACCTAAATGGAAAAACTATGTAGAATTATGCTATCAATTAGAGCACCTCATTAGCTGGTCTAGTGATTCAGAACTGCTGATGGAACTGAACCCAAGGCTTGAAAATACCTTGATCAATGCTATCCTCAGCTTTTAGGCATTAAGTATGTATCTGCAACCTCTCAGAAAAAATGTTTCAAGCTGAGGTGAACATCCCTAAAATGTCACCACAGAGTGTCACAATCAGAGGGTTTAATTGTACTCTCAAACCCATTCTCATCAAGCTTTACTGCAGCTGTCCTACAGATTGTGGGCATGTTCAGCCTTGGCACGGCTCTATCAACTTAAGTGAAGTTATGACAGGAATAAATATAGATCTATTTTTGGTACTGCAGGCATTTTGCACATTCACATCCATCTTTTGTCCCTGATCAATATCAAATATGGAAAAGCCTGATCCCACCATTTGTGCATTCATGTTACCATTCTATGAAAGAACCTGTAAGGGTGTAGAGAAGTAAAGGTGTAAACCCTATAATTTTTTTCTGTGTTCCCCCAAAAGGAATGGTAGAGATTAGAAAGAGGAATGTGGATAGAAGCATTATATAATTTGGCATTCTCTCACCACAGCAATTATAATCTGTACATATGAGCCCTTTATATAGAGCAGTGAGGAGGAAACCTTGGTTCTGTTCCCAGTTCTTTTGACAGAAATCTTGTCTGCATTACACTAATTCTGATCTAAAATTCCATTTGTAATCCCCTGACATGCTTCTAATTCTCACTGGGTTTAATTCCACTTCATTTTATATTGGTGTAAAATTTTAAAAAATATACAAGCCAAGTTCCACCTGGACAAGAACATCTATTCTACTCATTTTCAGAAAATACACAGGAAATTTCACTGGCCACACTAGTGATACAAGCAGATGCTCTTGCATGGTAACAGAAAATGGCACCATTTAAAATTAGCATCTTCTGAACAATGCTCACATTCAATCCCATTTCTGTACCAAAGCGCTTCATGGTTTTGTAATATAAGCCTGCAGTAGTGCTTCACTCAATAGCTTCATAAGTTTCTACTGTCACAGCAAATGTACACTCACAGCTTTGAATTCACTATGCTCCCATTGCTTTCAGATTTGTAGTCATATCAGTTTCTCACAATCTAATAAAAACTGGGCTTAGCTGTCTTGAGACACACACTGATAGGGGTTCTGTGATAGGCTTTGGAAAGGTCCATCTCTGTGACTTTGCATGTAAAGTTCATTCCTCAGACTTAAACTCATCTGGAAGAGGACTGAAAGGGGTGAGGAATGCAAGAACTTATTAGAATTAATGCTTTCTGTGGTGGTGTAAGATTTAGATGCTTACTGTTTGTCTATGCCATGGTCACAGCAGTGACCACAGTGTAAAGCATATACACATGAGTAAATTTTATGATCCGAACAGAGGAGCTCTGTCAGGCCAGCCTATAGCTCACCTCAACTTGTACATCTCTGTGTCTGTGACCATAAAAATGGACATTATCTCTCCATGCCACTAATAGCACATGGAATTAATATTGCAATGCAATTTTGGAAAGAGACTTGCAGATCATGTCTTCCTGACAGAGATGTACATCTGAGTATTCTTAATCTATTCGCATGCCTTTTGTTTCCACAAAGTTAATGGTACTGCTGTACTAGCTCCTGTATTATTTTATGCCTGACTTGACATTGCCTATGGCTTCATGTGTTTGGAAAAGCAAAGAAAACATCTGTGAATAATGAGATATCGCAGAAGAAAGGTGATGACGATGATAATGATATAAATACCACAAACTACTCTTGACTTTAAGAACCATCAAGTTAAGATGAAATATGACAGAAAGGACCTAAAAAAATGCTCTCTTCCCTCTGCTGATAATCTCTCTACCTTCTTGAGAAGTGGCATGTTAAAAATAGCCACCACTTAAAAGGTAACAACCTCACATCATCAGGTAGTCACCTTCTGTAACCATGCCAGCATGTTTCAAATGCACCTGCTCCATCATCTGGAAAAGTTGTCAGAGCCTAAAGGCAAAAACCATCTGAGAAGCAGATCAGAAGAAAAGGCTGTTTTTCAAAGCCTTTTTACAACTGGATCTGCTTAAGCATTCCAACCCAGCCTCAGCTGCCATCAGTCAGTCTCTCCCACATCAGCAGTTCTTAACAAACACAAATTGGCCAGATTATCATTAAGCAACTTCAGCTATTTTGTAAAGAGCAAAGTATCACTATTCAAACTAAGTGGCAAGAACCAGATTTTCACTTGCCCTAAATCAAAGTAGTTTCTCTAAAGCCAACATCAGAATTTGCCTTCCAAATTCGAAGTATTCAGGAAAATCTTTACAGAATGATCCAATCTTCACTATCTCCATTCCCCTCAGTATGCATTTTTTATCAATTTGTATTAAAAAAATCCTCTTGCCTACTGAGCCCAAGCGTCAAGTTCAGCTAGTGCTGCACATTGCAGTTCTGGAGCCATGGGAGAAGAGCTTGTGGTGCTCACCAACTGCCAGCTGATATCAGGGACTGATGAAAATCATCCTACACTTCCAGTTTTTGCCAAGCACACTTCACAAGCCAAGCCTGCAGGCAGCCACTCTTCCCTAAAATCCAAAAAACCCCGGAGCATTTCCACAGGGCAACCATTCAGCAGCACTTCTCTGCTGGAAGTCACCCGCAATGCACCATATAATGGCACTAACCGCAGTATTACAAACACCAGCTATTTCTGAACATGTTGCCAGAAAAAAATAATATACAAACCTAGATTGTTCACAGTGGTATCAAAGGAAACACATAAAGTACTTAACATAATGCCCTGAAATGAACATTGCCCACCTTCCACAGCTCCTTTAAAGAAAGATTTGTCATGAGTTGATGTTTATGGAAAATAAAAGCACACCCTAGTAAGCTAAATTTTGGGATAGTGGTTCTACTGAAATTCTTAAATCAAAAAGCTCAGTGAAATTTCTTCAGATTTACACAGACATAAGTCAACTATCAACCCAACAGCAATGACCATTCTTGAGAGTCAACATCCCCAAAACCAATCTCCATCCCCACTGTGATGATCTAGCAAGGGAATTTGATGAGGATTACCTAACCCATAAACTGGGGGGAGGGGAACAGCAAAAAGTAGTAATTCCTTTTGGTTTTAAAAACCATATGTCCATTTGAGAGAGAGGTTTACTTGTGTTGCACTATATTGGGAATGGCGAAAATAACGACACGGACTCACTCTCTTGTGGTTGTACAGGAGAGCAAGTTTTATTATTCCTGATCTCCATTTATAGACAGGTCTGAGAAGGTCCAAGAGGTAAAAACTCTCATTGGTCATTAAACCAACACATCAGCATCACTGGACAATTGGGTACTACACCCTTGGACTGTTTCTTCCAAGTAAACAACAAGGATCCAAACAATACTTGCAGAGGTTATTTTTCTTCTCCAAGGACTGTTTGGATTCCTCCTTATGATTTCTCTGGCCAGACTGAGAACCTTGTGTGACTTAGTTTCACACAGACACTGTGCTCCCTGCCTGCTTTCTTGCATTCAGCATCATATACTTGCACCTGCCGAACATCACACCCAATTTTAAACCAGAAAGCTTAAATGATCACTTTGCAAGGAAATGTACAGAAAACAATTATTTAATCTCTCTATTAACCTAACACAGAATAGTCAAACTTAAAGTGCACAGCCTCATGCATGGCAGGATCAAGCTTACCTTCTTGAATTTCTTTGTATTTCCTTTGCTCTCCCATTCTCCTATTAGCAAACTGATAACTAACCCTCCTGTGCTGTTCTAACACTGATTTTTTCAAGCATTGTTAATATCCACCACCCAAAACTGACATGAAAACCTACTCATGAATGCTGTCCTAATATTTTGTTTCCTACCAAAACAAAGGAGGTTCCCACTGTAATGATTAATTATATGTTTGTTGCCTTAAACAGCTTTGATATTTCAACATTTAATCAATTTTATTTTTTTAAGTGACAGGTTTGCTGCCACCCTGAGTTTTACCCATGATGCCGCACTGAAGTCAATGGTTTACAGCTATGGTATGAAGACCTAACAGACTTGCATTTATTTTACACACCCCACCATATGATTTTTAATAACACTGCTTTCATTATCTGGAATATTTTTGGAAGGTATCAGTGTCAAAACAGCCCATGGCCATATTGAAGAAGACATAGCACTGAGAGAGAAATTTTCAGAATTTTGTATTTCCTCTGGAAATTTTAGTAGCAAGAACACTGTAACACACAACCTTTTTTCAAATAAATGGCACACAGATGATAGAATGATTTTCTGTGTTTTGAGACATAATCATCTTCTGTATGAGAATTAACATGAGCTTTGTTTATTCCAGTGGTAAAACAACCTGTATTCAAGCTTGCCCAGCTGTCTAGAAACTCAACTGATTCCACTGTAAAAGCAGGTGTAGTCAATCATTCCTGTCACAACATTAGTACATTACTGGCTGTTGGCAAGTGGGTCAGCTCATCACAGCACTTCTCAGCTGCTCTGTTTCCTTCCATCCTGGTTGGCACATGAAACAACGCCGCTACAGCTGCTGAATTTCAAAAGGCATCCATCTGTTTAACTTCCTAAAATGACTTTAAAGAGTGGGATACAACAAACACATCTGCTACCCTCAGCATGTTTTAAAAGATCATCTGGAAATTAACTGGGAAATTATATATCTTTTTAGATGGTGATCCACAGTGAAGTTCCAATACACATGTAACATCTGTTACACCTTCAATTATAGCTCAAAGCTTTGCACCTCTGGCTTTCTGAAGAACCAAGGCAAACTTTAGTTGTAACCAGCTCTGTATCTCCTTATCTCACTATTAGAGTCTGTTCAGGATCACATCACTGGACATCCATCTATTCAATTTTGTCATTCCTGAAAGGCTTGACTGGATAAATTTTGAGCACTGTGGTCTGATCTCATAGTTGACCCTGCTCCGATTAAGTTAGACTGAAGACCTCCTGAAGGCCCTTCAATCTGAATTAGCCCAACTATTCCCAAACACAATTAAAGAGAAAAAATAAAAAATACCATTAGTATCTACTGGAAGAACCCAAAGTGGAAACCAGCTATGAACAATTCCCTGGTCCATCAGGAGAAAATGCTTAGGCAGGAAGGCCAGCAGAAGATACCAGCAGATCAGATTTTAGGAGGAAAGCGTTAGCACATGTTTAAGTGTGATCTTCCTTTCAGCTCTTCTCTCACAAACACAAATGTATTATCACTTTAAATTATGTGAAAAGATGCTTACATCTAGGATTTGCAGTTTACATTAACCCAACCTGCATTAAGAGTGCATGTTTTCACCATGCATGTTTTCACCCTAAGGTACAACATATGTGTAACCTGCAGCGCCAGGACATCTCAGTAAGTTCCTTGGCTACCTGCTGCATTCTCAGCAGACTCTTCAGGCATCCAAATTTACATCTGCAGAACACAGGCAGAACTGGTGTAACATGACCCAGGAGAGATGTGCATCTTCCACAAGTCTGTGGACACCAGAAAGGCTAGCAGTAAACCATGAGAAATCCCATACAAGGAGCTGCCATATCCACTGGGGAGGTAAGAGGAATTTACAAGGACACAGAAGAAAAGCAGCCCTGGGGAATATTTTAAAACCTAACTGGGAACCAAGTGAGGTACCCTGGCTAAGGGCTTGTGAACTACAGGCCAAGGCAGACCTTCAGTAACAGGAACTAATATTTGATACTCAGTATTAGAGCAAAACCTCTGAAGTGCAGCACTTTGCAGCAGTGCTAACACTGTTCTGCATGTATACAAATGAGAAACCAATTTTTCTGTGCTGTAAATAGCTCGTGCAATTAATAGCAGTTAGCTGTTCCTGTCTTTTTCAAATTACAGACTCAGAAAAAAAGGGCATATTAAGTTACCTCACGCAATTCTGGACCACCTACTGTTCGAAGTGCAATTTGAGGATGAGGATTAGCTACTGCTAATTATCAAAATTAAAACCTGAAATAGCAATGTTTACTTTTAAAAGTGAGATGATTTCCTGTGGCAGGCATAACTTTCCACTACTCTCCCCTGCCAACAGTTATCACTTTTGTCAGAGATTTCTGGACTGAAACTTTGAACACAGAAATGCCATCACCCAGAAAACCTTTCAAAACATTCTGGGTCTCCATTTTGGGTCTTTCAAAACAAAGCCATTTATTTACCCTTGGCTAGTTACCTTTTAGCTTCTCTGCACAGACACAAAATATTTGTGTTCCTATTTTGTCTTTTCTTTTACATTTTCAGACAGCTGCAGCCATTTCCAAAATCATCATGTTTCCACCATGATGTTAGGAAAAATTTCCCCTGGACATCTCTATACTGTTAGTACAACAATAAAAAAATTACAGCTGTGTATGCATATGTATGTGTGTGCACACACACATGTAATGTGAGCTGAATGAAAATGTGGTGATGTCTAATTTGACCTGAGAAAACCAGAACAGCACATTGACATAAACAGGAAAAGTTTGGCACTATTTGCGACACAGCATCACCAACTGCTATCTTTCTTACCCTGTGCTGAACAAGCATTTCCAATTCAAAGGAATAATTAGCATGCCGTAAAAAAATCAGAGCACTAGCAAATACCAAAGCTTTAATTTGGCATTAGCAAAGAGCAATGAGAATTCATCACTGTAAGCCCACCAGGAGCATTTGCTGCCCAAATACACTGGGACAGGCAGGTCTGTGCCTACACCATCCATGTTTGCCGTGTTTCACGGCTGCAGGATCAAGTTCAGGGATGCTATGGATTCTGGTGACCGACATGGGACTCAACGAGATGGGTCTATGGTTAAGCTCAGGAAACCATTTATTCAACACAGGAACAAACTCAGTTTAAATCCAGAGACAGAGAGCCCAGAACAGAGGCAGGGTAGGGGGTTTTATGGGGCAGAGCCAGGGTGGCATTTAAGGTCGGGGTCTAATAGGAACAGAGCAAGGGAGAAACCTCCGGGGCACAGAACCAGTCACAACACCCTGGGCTGCCACCCCAGAGGGGTCCAGGGTGGGGCAACTCTTCCTGGGCTCACAGGGCAAATCCCCCAAGGCAGAGGGTAGAACTTATTTTTTCCCAGGCTTTAGAGCCACCCTCTCGCTTTAACAATGCTTATCTAAAATTAAATCTTTGCCTCCCTGGACAGAGGCACTCCACACATATCGATCATAGAAAATTCAAACTTCATTAGGAAATAATTAAATAGCACATGTCATTTTTCTAAACACCATTATCAACTTTTTAAAACCCACTGAGAGACCCCTCACTCCAATACCTCATTCTCAGCTGCTGATAATTTTGTCCAATTTTAACACTCTTGTATGAAGCACACAGTGCCAGTGACCGCCTCAGGCTGGAAATTTTGGAATGCTTTAGCCAAAATGCCAGAACTAAGGTAGAACCATATGTCATCACTCAGCCACACCCAAAAAGCACCAGTGACCTTTGCCTCAACAGCTCAGGCACAGGTCCAGAGCTTTGAACAAGGAACTTGTGATTGGGCAAGGTAGTTATGTTTGTGCCAGAATAAAGTTTAACATGCGTTTTCTAAAAAACACCCACAAGACAGCTGATTTTAAAATCATTTTATACATGCTTAAGAATGCTTAAATTCAGCAGTTGAGGTCTGCTGAGTCTCTGCTACTGAGCACTACACTGCTCCCACAGATGAGGGACAAAGCCCATAGCTGAACTGAGCACTCCCCAGTCCAGGGGGACCAGAAGAAATAAAAAAAGGATTCTAAGCAGCAGGGAGGATAACAAGACTCAAAGAGAAAACCTGTATGTGGGACTGAGAGCATGAATTATGGAAGGATATCAAGGTGGAAGCTGGTTCTAAAGAGGAGGGTATGAAGAGTAGAGCCAAAGACGGGAACAGGACTGAGCTGAACACCCACATATAAAGAGAGAGAGCATTAGGACATGGAAGTTCTGAACATGTAAAACACTACCCAGTGCATGCCCCAAAATCAGGTTCACAGTTCATGCATGAAGTTAGTAAAATACTTATTTTAACTTTCCCAGTGCTTCAGGCCCATATTTATGTAACAGAGATTACAGCATCCCCATAACCCAAAAAACATCATCCACAGATCAGGTGATGGCACTTTACTGCCAACACAGTATTTGGATATTAAACTTATCAGCACTATGCACTGGGAAGCACACACCAGGAAAAATCCATGAGAGTGTCAGGAGGGCAGAAAAACACAAATTTTGCCATTAGGGAAAAGTACAGTAAATAAAGCTGAGAGTCTCACATACCACATACTGTTCTTTCTTAATTAAACATACTATTAAATAACTGATTGCTAACTTGCTGCTCTGTAAGGCCAGCATTGGAAAAAGCAGTGTATAATCATGCCCTTAAAACTGAATCATCATGACAAATAGTCTTTATGTCAGAAAATGTAAAAAGCAAGTATCTGGGATATTTTGTATTTGGCATTTCTTACACTTTTGGTCCTTAACCTTTGTATTTCAGCAACCCTAATATTCTTTTACACTTCATTTGTTTAAGAAGTTTGATATTTCCAGTTTCCCAGTGTATATTGGATGGTATATCAAAGAATTTCAGACTCTTGCACAGAAGATTTTACAATGACTATTATACGGTGACATCCTGGGAAATCAGTATATGTGCACACAGCCCACATACCCCATCCCCATGCTCCATACAAACACCCCTGTAGCCTGTCCCAACCCTTTTGGCACAGACAGGATCACAAAATATCCTGAGCTGGAATGGATCCAAGAAAGACCACTGAAGTTCAACATCCCACCACAAGCACAGCAGCAACTGCGAGGTCATCTCTACACAGTGATGCTGAGATGACTCCCACACAACTCTCTCTCTCCAGGGAAGGAGCAGGCACAAGGCCAGCTCTGCCTGCTATCATCTGAAGAGAGCGAGAACACATTATCAGCACAGCCAAGATCACCCACCCCTCAGTGCTGCAGAGGCAGCAGCTGTGCCGGGTGCACTCCAGCACCCATCGCATCCTTCTGTACAGCTTCTGTCCCTCTGCTGACAGCCTGGCGTGCAATGTCACCTACAAATGGGTCACCAAGCCTCTGCCCCAGTCCCCACAGCAGCCAGGCCCGCTCCACATGACAGCCTGGCTCCTTGTCAGCCAGGCTTGGCAGGCAAGGCTGGAGCGGGCTCCCTGGATAGTGAGCAGGTGGGGGGGACAAATAGCAGATGGCTGTTCGTATCTCCACAACAATTTAATCACGGCAATCGTGAGGCCACTGACGTGCTCCACATCACCTCCAGTGCCGCGCTGCAAGGTGAGCAAGCTGCTCTTTCCCAAGGGCAGCCCTTGTGACCAGCCAGGAAGTGTCTGAAGTGTAGTCAGGACGCAAGCCACACTTACTCAACTTGAACTTCCTAACAGGAACAGAGCACAACAGATCTGACCAGTTCAGGCAAAAAGGAAAAGTGCTTGTACTGCAGGAGAGTTGTGACCCTGGAAGTCAAGGATATGGGATAAGTGCCCAGTGCCACTGCCGAGCTCCCGTGCAAATGTAGGTGAGCTGGCCTGACAGCTTGGCAAACACCTCAAATCAGGCTGCCCAAAATAGAAACAAGTAAAATTACTTGCTGGTTTGGAAATGTATTTCTTCGTTTTCTCATTATGAACTGTAAAACCAGATAAAAAAGTCTGCACATTGTCCAGGGCAATGTGACAGCTCTTTTAACAGAAGTACCTCAGATACTGAGATATTTCCAGATAGATATTTAATTTAAGCATGGGAACATTCTCCACCTATGTAATTAATGCTGATCTACATTTGTGTGACCCAAAGCCAGGTTCCTCTGCACTAAAGGGGATGTGGGGATGCCACAGCTGATATGTGGGCAGATCCAGGAAGGCAAAGGCAGCAACTGTACCCCTAGTATAAAACAAAGAACAAAGACTATTAAGTGTGTTGTCTTTTCCCAGCCTTGATTGAAATTAGGAAACAAACAAAGTTTATATTGGTTGTGTTTTGCTAAGTTGGTCAGAGCATGGTCTTGACAACACCAAGCTTGTGGGTTCAATCCCTGGATGGGCCATCCACTTAAGGATTTAACTCAGTGATCCTTGTGAGTCCCTTCCAACTCAGAATATTCTGTGAATGTGTGTTTTTAGCTCCTTAGCAAGACAAAACTAAAAATCCCACTGCACAATAGTTGATTTTATATATCCTGAAGGGTACAGCTAACATCAAGGTGAGACTACAGACTTGGGCTCTTTGGCATATACTGGGGACTTACACACATGGATGCAGCAGCAGATAAAGAAAACAGCTGTAATTATTCCCAAACATGTATAAATCACAGCAAGGGAGCAGTTGGAAGCAGGAATAGAGAGACAAAGTTTGACAAATGGAAAAGACAAAACCACTAGAAAGAACATTTTTGGATATATAAGCAAGCTAATGAAGAGCAGAAATAAATAAAGTGTAACAGATAGGTTATATATAAAAATATCTGTAAAGCAACCTAAAATAACAGGTTTCTCTTTTGATGTTACTATCTGAGTTCATGTTTATGGCACTACCAAGCCCCAAACAAATAAGATGAAAAGTAGGGAGGGTTATGCAGATAACATTGTTAGAGAAGGAAGGAAGAAATAAAGGAAGGTAGTGTTTATCTTTCCTTTTACTCTCAGTATTTTGATTCCCTGTCCCATAAACAGAAGGGTGAGGGTACTCTGCAGCTGTTTGTGACTTCAAAAACTTAGTTCTGTTCCCTTGGTCCAAAAATTCCACAAAATGTTCCTCCTCCTCCTCCTCCTCCTCCTCCTCCTCTCCGTATTATGCTTTACCACCTAGAGCCAGAGCAAAAAAGGGCAGCGGTTTCCAACATATGAGGGCACAGGCCCCACAAACCTTTGTGTGGAAGAGCTGTGCTGGGAGCAGATAATTACAGCAAATAAAAGGCAGCTCTGGATACAACAATGTGGAAGCAAATCCAATTGCTAAGGACATTGGTTGAAAACAGCCCTCAGAAACAAAGAACCAGCCACATTAGAGCAATCTTTCATACTTGTATAAAATAAGTAATTGAGTCACAGACAGGGTAAAGCCTGGGAGCACAAAGAAAGATCACAAGTTGAAGCTGGAAACTGTCCCAATGGTCCCATATTTCAGCTCCCTCTCTGTTTACTATTCTCCCCACTTCGGGTTTAAGCACAGCATCAAAGCTTGTTATTAGTCTGTAATTAAGGCTATTAGAACTCTCAAATTCAACCTGAAGACGAACTGGGCAAAACCTGGCAAGGCAGCAATAACAATTCCCTCTGAGTAATCAGAGTATTGCTCCACATGATGCTGATAGAAAACGGTCCCTTTGTGCCCAGGGGCCTGCCAGAGGGCTCACTCGAGAGAAAATGTTATCTTACACACTATAAATACGTGAAAATAAGATTAGAGGCAGCTGTTGTGACAGCAATTTGACGTGTCAATACACCCCCTCACACTCTGCCCAGGTTTTTAGCTCACTAGTGACTCAGAAGCAAGAGTGGCATTGCCAAACCCCCCATGTCCCTGCATTTCCCATCCACTTGCACTATCCAAGGACTGCCCTCACTCTCATCTGACTTCACTCTATCAGAGATGGAGTCAAGCACACTGACATTATTTGGGTACTGTGCAGAACAGGACAGCTTCTTTATTGTCCTAGTTTGGCCCTGTGACATCACAGATAATGTTAGTCAGAAGCAATGATGACATTACAAAAGTCTCTTACACAAGTAGACATTTGAAGCATTTTCACTGAAAACTAAGTACAGTTACTTATCAATTTTAACTCCTGTCATATTATTACATATTACTAAAAATCCTCAGCATTCTGTCAGATAATTATCTGCATTCATTACTTCCAGTAAGAAATAAGCTACTGAGTGGGAGAAAAATAACCATTTTGTTTTTACATTACTCCGGGTTGCATGCTTAATAGAGTTATTTCCTACATAACCCAGTGGTTATTTCTATTTATACTGTGTGTAGTTGTCTTTGCTATAAATGAAGATCCAAAACGGGTGGGAACTATCATGTAGCTGCTACAACATGCAAGAGATGCATAAGGACACACTGCAAAATGTGACTACTGGCCATAAAGCTACTATTGATGGGCAACGTATGGCCTACTGGTTTCCTAAAGAAAAACAGAAAACATTGGCACCTCAGCTCACCTCGCAGTCAAAATCTGGCTGTACACTCTCAAGAACTAAGGGTAATGTAATTCCCCTGGGATAAAGTATTTTAAAGATACAGGTTATGGGAGACAACATCCTTGGCTAGTAAGTTCCAGATTTGAATAAGGATGTACTTTTGAAAACCTAAATCAAGACCTTTGTACTTCCATTAGTCTTTCAAGTTCAGTTTCTGGAAGCACTTCCCAAGGATGACTCAGTATCTGTAAAGTAATTGTTCTTCTCTGAGATAACCTTCAGAGATAGAGCAAGCACAGAGTGATGTTGTGACAGAAGTCTTACATCCTTTGTACACATTATTTGTACCCATTCAGCTTCAATTCCTGAATTATGGGGTCTAGAGACTGGTCTAGGTCTGGCTGCTGCCACCCTGGAGCAGCCAAAAGTCACGGTGGGAGGGAAGCAGGAAGCAATGGCACGAGCAGACTGCAGTGCCTGGGTCCCTGGCACTTGTGCAGAGCAGGGGGGGAAGCCTGCACCCTTCCAGGGCACAGCCCTGGCACCATGCAGAACACTCCCACGCACATTCCCACTCCCAGATGGCCTCCACACAACCCTTCCAACATAAATTATTTTAGGATTTTAGCAATTAAGCCACAGAGCCCAGATTTTTGTCTCACAGTCAGGAGTACAACTCTTTTTTTTAAAAAAAAAACCTTTTTTTCAAGGAAAAAAACCTTGAACAGACAAGCATCCCTGCCAAACCAAAAATAATCATAATAAAATATTCCTGCTTCTACAGCAAGTCACCTAAAGCATTCAAAATACCGCCCAAGAGTTTGTTCTGCTGACAGCTCTGTGTTTACACCTGCTGCTTTTCCTTATCCTGAGTCTGGCAGGAAACAAAAGCAGGAATGGAAATCATCTCTGTGCAGGCAAATAGCTGAAATTAAGGGGAACAAGAGACAGAACAAAAGGCACGTGCAATGTCACCCCAATTTTTATTGCTGTTAACAATGTAGAAGATGGCAGTGGCACTCCAGTAATTCAGTAGAGGGGAAAAGGAAGCTACAGAGCTTCAGCCCAGTTTAGTGATGAGTTCCCTTAAGCTCAAAAACCTGTAATTCAGAACACTTTTTTTTCAATACATTGACAGTAAAACACATCACCACATCTACTCTGCAAAAAATTGAGGAACTGATTTTACTTTAAACCTACTGAAGTGAGGCAAGAAACACAGTGAGTTGCAGGAGAGAATCCTCTCAATTTCTCTCCTTCCTGGAAAGAGAAGATTGGGATAAAAGATTATTTAGATAATTTGAACTGTGTTAGAGATAGGGACCAGACCTTAGTAAGTCCTCAGGTAACCACTTGCATTTAAATGCCTGTAGCAGCAAGCTACATAAACATTAAACAGACATTTCTGAAGCCTAGCACAGAAAGACAAGGGCTTTTACGCTTGCCTGCTTGCTTTCAATAGTGGATATACAATCCTTATATTATATTATATAATTTACAATTTTCTCATTGAAGACTTGAAAATTATTATTGAAACTTCAGTAACAATCTGCATTGTCCATCCCATCCCATGATGCTGACTCAGAGACAGGACTGAAAAAGTCACCAGGGCCAACTGTGTGCCCCATTCCCAATGCACACGTCATTCCAGCTTCCCATAAAACAGGCCTTGAGCTGCTGCAGTTCGGACAGAGCCATGCACAGGCAAAGAAAACATCTGTGCAGCCCTAAACCAAAACAGCCCAGCCTCTCCCCACTCACCTCAGCCACCCACCGCAAACCAGGCCTGGAGTCATGACCCTGTGCTGCTCCCAGCATCAGTCACCCCATGACTCACAACTCTCTGTTAGCTGAGGCATCCTCTCATCTGCCAAAATGTGCCCTGCTGTTTGACAAGGCCGCCGAGTCACCCTGACAAGTCACCGGAACAGCTGAATCACCCTTTTTCCAGCACTGGCTGCTGTCATTGTCCCAGGTCTGACTCTGTCCTTGTCCTGTGGTGTGTTTCTCACCACACTGGCCTGTGTGGAGCTGCCATCAAAGCTCCTGAAACCCATTAAGGCTGCTTTACTGAGGGAAGGCTTTGGGAGAAAGGGTATGAGCAGAGCTTTAGGGCAGAGGCTTTACCTGCAAAACAAGGAGTACACCAGAAAAGTTGACATAAAGCCAAACTTTACCATGAGCACAGATGCTCCTCCAAGCATCTTAAAAGCAAATCCTTTCTACTAGCTCTGATAACTTTAATAATTAAACCCCTAGGTCAGGCTTTTGAGGAGTCAAGTCCCAGTTCTCATGCTATCTCTGCAGTCCCATGGTACAGAGAGACAAGGAGCAAAAAATAAATGTGAATGACAGATTCACATCTGAGGCTGACATCTAGCTATAACATCAAGTAAGTGCAGGATCAACATGACTGAGAGGCATCAAAGGAGAGGAGATATTATGCAGGACCAATTCTTCTCTCCCTCAAAAGCAAAAAGTATTTTAAAAAAGGCTCAAGAAGCAAAGGACAAAAAAAAAATCCAGGTTATAACCCTTTTTTAAAAAAATACTAAGCTTTGAAACTGGATGTTATGCTAAGGAGTAGCCTTGTGACACTGAAAGGACTAAAAATGGCACAACTGATAACACACAGAACTCTCTTTTCTACATTCAACTCAGCCCCACAGTTCTGTATATCAGATTACCAAAGTTTTGTGTTCTCCTGCCTCTAGGCCCTTTGCTCTTTCTCCAGAAATCTCCAGAAAAATCTCCAATCCTCATGCCATGCTCTCAGGAAGAAGTGGCATGAGGCTGGGCCAACATTTCCTTTCTGGCCCGCAATTATACAAATCACACCTTTACAGCTTTTCCATCACTGCTTCACCATTTATTTCTCAATGCACTTTCCCAAGGCTTGCCCAAAGTTTCACTTTCTGGCAGGCATGAATAGAGAAGTGAATCAAATATCAGGCTGAGAACATTGCAGAGAAATGTTTCAATACCAGTAATTTTTGTGAATTGTGAAGTAAATCAAACATTAGGCTGTGAATACAGCAAGTCAGCTATTTCCATTGCTCTCAGCTGGTATGTTCCATGCTAAAACTCAGCCTCTGATGAGAAGCTTGCTGATCTTGCATCCTGCTAAAAGCTGTCGCTCTGTCAGGCAGATACTGTCATCAAAATGGCACAGCAGAACCACCACCATCACTTTTTGCAAGCTCCCTCCTTCCTCCTTGACAGACACGAGAGCCAAGTGCAGAGCACACCCACCCCTTCTAGAGGAAGAACAACATGCTGGTTCATGCAATTCAGCAAAGGACGATTTCTTAACATTAAAAAAAAAAAAAATAAAAAAATTACTATGCCTTTACAAATGGCCATTTTTGAGCATAAGCTGGAGCTGGGCACATCTTATCCTAACATAAGCAACATACATATTCTGGAGAATATCCATAAGAGACACGGGAGTCTGGCAAAACACAGGGAGGGCCTTTGCTAAAATGACTGGATGAGGCACTTAAGCGTATGTATTTGAAGATGAGAAGGCTACAGGAGGGATCTTCTTGTGCTCTGTAAGTACCTTAAGGGGGACCACAAGAATAGGGTGGATGGATAAATTTGAACTAAGCAGTAACAGAAAAACATGTGAACAATCCCAGGCTTTAAAAGAGAAGTAATTTATATTAAATAAAACCATGGTGTTTTAGTCAAAGTGGGCTGCTATCTAGCCATGTGGGAATTGTTTTTTTGTCCAGGAGGCTTTTGCAGCATATAAATAATGTAGAAGTCAAGAAAATAAAAAACAGATTGCTTGGATAGCAGTGGTATCTATGGGTATCTATAGGATTAGATGCTCAAACACAATAGTTTTACTCATGTATACAGGGTTTACTTAGCATAAGTAAGGAATCTCCTCAGGTTACTACATGGAGTTGGAGAGATAGCAGCTTGTGGTAGAAAAGAATGGATATAGTCTTAATAAACAGATGATGTGGAATATTTTTCTAGCACCCAGTTGTACAGAATAATTTCTAACATGCAGACAGAAGCATCAGACACACTTACTGTATCATCCTGAAATGACAGAATAGGAGAGCAAGAAGTTAAAGTGTCTCTCACTTGCCAAAGTCTAAACCTCAGGGGTGTAGAGACCACATCACACACAGCCCAATCTCTCACAGAGGGCCACTGCCCCCTCTGCCAACACTGAGCGCTGCAGCATGATCAAAACACCCCAGTCTTTCTTTACCTGCACCTTGCAGATGTTCTTAACACACTTTTACTGAATGCTCAATGTCCAGCCTGTGTTGTGAAGTGAAAGCAGAAAAAAAATAAATCTTTAAGCCTATCATAAGGGCTAATGGTTTTAAACTAAAAGTAGGTGGTTTAGATTAGATATGAAGAAGATGCTTTTTGTGATGAAACACTGGCAGAGGTTTACCAGATAGATGGTGGATGCTTCATCCCTGAAAATATTCAGGGCCAAGTTGGATGGGGCTCTGAGCAACCTGGTGTAGTTGAAGATGTCCCTTATTGCAGGGGTTGGACTAGATGATCTCTAAAAGTCCCATCCAATCCAAACCGGTTATTTTTCCCTCTCAAAAACCACAATAGGCTGAAAATATTATGTGCCATGTGCAGAGTGACTTACTGGAATCCCTTCTAAAGAGAAAGTTTTGCCAGTGGCCAAAATCTGGTGTTTTGTTTTTCCTGGAATGGTAGTTTTATGTTACCTCCCTGCACCCATTGAGATGAAATTTGAATCTGCTGTTGTTTCACCTTGGGTGCCTTGACTTTCTTGTACTAAACAGGAAGTCCTTGTCAATACTAAACTATTTGCACTGGCCTCCCTAGCCTGTGCTGTGTCTAGACAATTCGGCCTAATGAGAGATTATTTCCTGTGTTTGTGGCTGACAACACCCAAAGACAGTTTGGAATTGTGCAGTGATAAAAAGTGAACTATATTAAGCCAATAGCACAGAGCTGTTAATTTTAAATAGAGATTAGAAGAGAGAATGGATACAGCTCCATGCCATCAAAAAGTCACTGAGATTTGTGTTTGAGCCAGGAAATTAAAACAAAAACAGGCTTTCTGGTTTAGGACTGGCATCTCCACTATGGAGTGAGATTCACAGCTCCACAGATTCACAGTGGGTTCACTGAGCTCCATAAGTTTACCTATGTGTTACAATGCAGAGGGGTAGCAGAAGCAATGTGTGCGTGATTACAGGCTAATGAGAGCATGACTTTTGTCCTCAGTGGATGCAGCTGGACTAAAACTAATTCCATTCCTAATATGCAACAGCAAAGGTCAGTCCAAACAAAAGGTAAGGATCAAATCTCAGGCAAAACCAACAGTAGCTTCTTGGCAGTTTCACCCCCAGGAAGCTGCTGGAAGAAACAGGTGTGTCACAGGAGTGACACAGGCTCTCTCACAGGCACCTGGTGAGCATGAGGTAAGGCCTAGCCTTTCCTTGCTCCACCAAAGGCAGTTGAGCCTACACCTAAGCCAGAGGATTTACTAAGAGTTAACACATATTCTACATAATATACACATTAATATAATAATTTTGTTTTTTTCCCCATTTCAGAATATGGGCCAGTTTTCCAGCATCTCATGTGAACATTATGGATGAATGATATGCTCACCAGCAACTAAATCAGGGCTTGAGCCAATATGCTGCAGACTGTAGCATATTTATAGTCTTTGGGCTATAAACAGTGAACCATCCCTCTATGGAACAGAAATATCCACCGTGCTTTAAGAAGAAAGATGGCCCTGTATAAACAAGTCTTATGTACGTTCCAGATGAAGGAAATGAAGAGTGGCAATGCAGCACCTCCCATAATTCTAGCTGAACTGTCAGTCCAGCTAGGAAAACAACAGGATCAAAAGCAAGCCATTTTTACCTTGTGCATTCATGCATAAAAGACATTTTCTTATTGTAATTTGTTCTATTTTACAGTATGATCATTAAGATATGCAGATTGTTAAGGCCAAATCAAATACTTTGGGTTATTCCCCATCCACATACCCTCTTCACTAGTCTTTATAGGCAGATTTTGAAGGCTACCTATAATTTCTAGTTGCACTGCTGTTCACTTCTACAAAGAAACAAATAGAGAGCTGCATGAGACATGGATAAAAAAACCCCAAACCCTAAACTTTGTAATACAGTTGTTGGGCCATCTCCTTGGACCAAGTACAGTGCTTCAGACTCATAGGAGCATCTTCAGGTCTATGTAGAAAAGAATGAGAGCCTGATGGCCTAGCCTCCAGGCAAGCAGCTGGGCAGCTTTATTAAAAAAACGGTTACCTTGAGGAGAACGTGACAGGTTAATGAAAGAGGAAAAGTTCAACAGCCCAGGGAACACACAATTTCATCCCACCTCCCATCAGTTGTTACTATGCAAAACTGGCACTAAAGCTAAAAAAGCACCACATAAGCTTAATTACTTCCCATATTTTTGATTGATGTGACTATTTCTTTCAATCACACAAGACATTTTCTCTACTTTTCTTCTGCAGTTTCTACACATCAGTTCTCTAGTTGCTGTTTCCAAGGCAATCCCACACTAGAATTTCAATGGTTTGGAGGAACTCACAGGGTTCACTCATATAAGGTAGGCTAAATTGGTCTATAATCCCACTACTAAAGGAATTATGAGTGTGAAAAGCAGAAAAGTGTAAGTATCAAATAAAAAAATAGCACGAGTCTTCTTGTACCTTCAAAGCACAACAATAGGTACCCAGGATGCTTGAAGGCTGTATTAGTTGAGAAGTTAGCTTGAGAAAAGATCAGCTTGGATGTAACACAAATCTATCTAGGACACAGGGGAATGCACAGGGTAGGCACAGAAGGAATGATCATTTGAAGAAGGTATGATTATGCTGAAAGCCAGAACTAAAACTAAAGCTAAGCTAAAACTCCCCTTCAAAGGGGAGAAACAGCACTGCTACAGCACACTGAGATCATCTAACGGTGTGTACCTAAAATAGTTCAGGTGAATCACATCCTAAAAATGCTTATTTCTGGCCTTTAACTATAAAAGGAGCCCTAAGGCAGTCAGTTCAACTGCACATGTCTATGCTGCAAAGGTTTAAAGAAAGATGAATTCATTTCTTACTAAAAGTGATTCTATCCAGAATCACGGAACATTCCTTAAGTTATGCAGCAGTGAGATACCTGAGGAAATGACTACCCTGAAACTGGAAATGGGGTCTGCTTCCTTAATAATAAAAGTAGCTATCAGACCACTTTGTCCATGTTTTAAAAAACTAAATTATCACAGTATTGCTACACCAAAAAAGCAATTACCAACATGTAAGAAACCAGATGATTTGATTCTACTGCAGAAAAATTCCCACAGTGAAGTCACAATTTCCACTCTCACAAAATAAATTACAGAAGTTTTAAAGGAGAAAACAGAACAATACTCTATACAGCTACTGACTCTTTCTTCAAGATAAACCCAGTTCTTAATGCAAAACTGTGCATCTCATAATAAATACAGATAAAAGGGTAAGAAGTGAAGAGCAGCCAACTATAAGTCCTATGCTCTACAGCAAGGTCAGTGAATGTGAAGAGAACACTGCTGCTGTTCATGCTGCATGTTTCAATCCAGTCTGAAGATTCCAAGCCTGGTAGCTCTCACAAGCATTAAATTTCCCAAGTAACAGCATAATTAAAAAATGCTACTAAGAAGAAAAATACACTTGACTGCACATGCTTGGTTAATTCCCAGAAACCCTGCTTCTCTCTATTACTTTTTGGATGCGGGAGCCTGTTCCTGTAATTCAAAAGTAGACAATTATTCAGGAAGGCTATTCAGGCAGAAATCAAACTGGAACCATCCAAGGAGCACGCACCGGTCCATCAGTTCCCCTGCAAACTCTCTGACTCATCAGTGCAGTCTTTGGCCAACAGGCAGCACATGCTTTCGTTTTCACACAATGCCCCAGACTCATCAGGCTGCACGAGGGAAAAGCATCCAGCCCCTGCACATCAAAAAGCAGGAATCTTGGAATGATGAACAGCCACCATCAGCCTGCTGACAAGGCAGTCAGCCTTACAGATACCAAGTCAGGCTCACTAACCCAGCTCAGCTCAGCCCAGCGATCTGCTCAGGCCTCTGACACCAGCAAGGACTTTTGCCTTCTAAGGGCCTGGCTCACCTCAAACAGTTTGTTTGATGTTTTTCCTAACTTGCACAGGAGGAAGGAAAGGGTGGAAGAGGCTTTCATCCCCTCAAAACAATAGGCTGTGACCCAACCAGCATATCTTCTATTTTACCAGAGTTAAAAATTATGTTCTACACAGACAAATAGAAAATGCGGCATTCTCGTTGCAAAGTTTGACACGGCAGAGAAAGGACAATGAGGATTTGGGGAGCCTCTGCCAAGTTCAGTCCTTTCACACAAAGTCCTTACTCCCAGGAATTCCTAGGCAGCTGGCAAGAGAGCACACTGACACTAGGCAAGGAAACAGAGGTGAGATTTCCCTGACATTGCTTGCATGGGCTAAAAGCAATCAGCTCCTACTTCTATTTTGAGCTCTTCCAATCCCAGCTTGTCATGGGCTGCTTGTAGAATCACTGCCAACAGCCCAAAAGTGTGTGAGCCTGTCATGACAGATCACAACTTGGGACAAGCTGTGACAATGGCTGCTCTGCAAAGGGCCACAGGGGAAGCCCCAGCTGCAACCCAGGATCAAGGGGCATTACGCAGCACCTGCGATGCTGCATCTTTAAGTACCAATGAACTTCCATCTTGAGCAGAAATTGCCCATTCACTTAAAGCTGCTTTCTGTTTCCCTGGGGACAAGGAAAAACCAGATCCTGCCAGCTTTATCTCTACTCATGAATCACATCCCAGTCTTTCCAGTCTCCTTGACTACAGCTAAATAAAACAGGGGTAGGAATCATTCGCTGGCTGTTAAGTGCCTGAAATAAGGCAACGACTGCATTGCAGCTGGGAAGTTTTATGGCAGGAAATATTGGGATGTGTGTTTCGTGCCCTGGGTTGTGGCATAAAGGGCATCAAGGGGTGCCCAAGGCTTCAAGACATGTTGAGGTAGTGCTAGAGGATAGAGCAGGATGAAGGGAGCCAAGGAAAACTGGTCCTTGGTGGATGCTGCCACAGCAGAGCAGAGGAATGACTTGTTCCAGGACCTGGTCAACAGGGGGTATGGATAATTGGCGGCACTGTGGCTAAGTTCACTTACTTATCAGTGTGAACACAGCCCACATGAGCACAAATCAATAATCCTTGTAGGTCCCTTTCAACTCAGAATATTCTGTGAGTCTGTCACCAAAAAAAGCAATGTCTCACAAGCTGGACTCGATCTTTATACGTCCCTTCCCATCAGGATACTCCATGTTTCTAAATGTGAAGATGAGACTGATGGACATGGGGACCTGAACTCCCACAAGTGATGAGAGCAAGGAAAACCTGGCTTCTGAATTAACATCTCACCCCCTAAATCCCAAAGTAATTTTTGCTTACTGGAGTAAGTAGCTCCCATTGCAGGCACTGCCTTGTGCAACGCTTCAGTTTCATTTCAGTTGCAGGGTCTCATCAGCCACTTAAACAAACATCAAGAACAGCTTCCAAAGTCTGAGATGACAACCACCCCTTCCCTCAAGAAACAATCATCTGAATCAGTTTTCATATCACTGAAGGGGCAAAATACTGTTGCTTCTTCCTCCTGTTCTGAAGCTGAGTAGTTTATTCCTATTTCAAATAAATCCAAATGGACAAACCACATTTTTGCTAAACTCCTACGTCATGATGAACATGAACTGAAAGAAAGATAAAACCTACTGATGCATTCTCTTACCCATCTGTATCAGTAAGTCTTTGTACACAAAATCAATGGAGTATGTAAAACCTCAGAGCAGGAAAACAGGATTATAAAGAGATTTTGGAGGAAAATTAATTCCTAAGAGCAAGTTGCACACAACTTTCCTACACTGCCCTGGCGTAATTAAGTCTGTGTCCACAGAAAACTAGTACTGCATGAATGAAGCAACCTCTTGAGAAAGAATCGCATGTAGACTAATAAAACAGGACATGTCAAAATTATTGCCAGGAAATCTGTAAATCCTTGCCATATATTTACAGTGTGTTTGCCTACAGTTGACCCCAGTTCAATACTTATAAAATACAACTGCCTGAGAGCTAGAGCACTTACTCTCAGCAATCCCAAGGTGGTATGTAAGCTGGGGTTTTTCATCCTGGAACTTTGGAGGATGGAGTCAACCCACAAGCAGTAAAGATATATTAAAAAAACCTCCAGCAGTAAAAATATCCTTCCCAGGAACATTTGCAAGTTTTCAAACTCAGACCTAAGGCTGTCAAGGCCGTTCATTCATCAGTCTACAGTATACATATATATATGTATACAGTATACATATATTTCATCAGTATACAGTATACAGTCTTACATCAGTCTACAATAATTTTGAATGTTAACTGATTCCTCTAATTTTTTTAATATAGTTTAAATCCACACACTCTAGAAGCAACAGACCCCCATGGCAGCACACTGAGTTATTTGATCTCAGCCAAGAATCTAACTATAAAGGACAACAAACATGCTTAAATGTCAAAGGGAGCTATTTGTCACTGGAGCTCATTGCGAGTGCACAGAAACATGGAAGTTAATTTTATCCTGAAAACTATCCCAGAATGTGTGGAGCCTGGCAGCTACTTTTGGCACCTGAGATGCTCAGAGGGAATGCCCTGCCTTTATAAACCAAGTGTCGCTCCTGGATCCCAGTGGTTTTTTTTTTTCCAAGTGAAAGCATTATGCATTCAGCAGAAGCAGCTCATTTTATAGCTGCTGTGAACCAAATTAACAAAGGTCTCTCATGTAAACATAGGTTCCATCAAACAAATACTCCCAAACTGTTGCAGTACAAGTATTATCTTCAATGAAAGAAATTAAAGTCTTTTCTTGCAATAGTAAAAGATAAAATGTTTTGGGATATCATCCAGAGGGTTAGGACAGATCATGTATCCAGGTTACACAGATACAAGCAAGGTGACTTTGGTTTAAAAAAAAAAAATACAAAAAATTACAAATTTTATTAGGTTGGAACTCCCACATTCCTGCAAGAAATGTTGAAAACTAGACACTGCCTCAGCCACCCATAATTCTTATACTTCTTAAAGTATAGCACTGTCTCTTACAGATTCAGAAGGTTTTTTAGAGGAAAGAGCATAATTTTGCTGATTGGAAAAGACCAGCTAAAAACCACAACTTTAGACTCTGCACTGCACTAAGAGCTCTGCAATTGAGCAGCTTGCATTTGCCATTCAGCTGCTTAAGCACTGTGTCAGAGAGAGTGTCTCCTACAATAATTTTCTCCAATGTTGGTTCATTCCTGACCAGGTAGGCAACTTGTAATCTCTTAGCAGGGTATCCAGTGTCAACACTTTACCTGGAAAGTATATTTTCAAGTCTTATTCCAAAGATCAAGCTCTTCTTAAACTGAGATTTTTCAAAATCCACTTCATGTTACAAACTCATTTGCCACACTGTACTGGGTGTTTCCAGTGTTTGCTTAGAGATCATAAATGCAACAGCTATAGCTATAGTAACAGCCACACAGTAGACATGTAAACCTAGTTAAGAAATCTGAGGGTCTGCATTCTCTCCAAATCAACCTAACAAAGTCCACAGTACTGAATTTTTTCAGAAAAAATTATCTCAGTGTGCTGGTTTTGCATTGATTGACATCTGGGGAGAAGTAAGAAATCACCCACGGAAGTGATTTCTCTGAGAGAAGCTTCTCTGAGGTGCTTTCTCTGTGCCTGGAAAAGGCCAACAGCTGGCTAGTTCTGAGAAATTACAACATTTTGAACCATTTAGAAATTAGATCTGCCTCTGTGAGATCCACATTTTAAAAACAGCAAGCCTGGAAACTATCTCTTGGCTTCCAGCCTCAGAAGGTAACTGAGCTCTGTTGGAGCCAGCCCTGTTCCCCCATGGCCTGTGTGGCCTGGGAGGGGGCCGGGCCGGACCCCAGTGAATCCCAGGCAGGGTATGGAGGCTGTGGGGATCCAGCCCCAGGCTGGGCTGGGCCACAGCTGCTGACATCTTGCTGACACAAAACCCCCTGGCCCGCACAGACAGCTCCAGGCCAAGCTGGGCCCGCCCGCCCCCCAGCAGCTGCCGGGCAGAGGGAGGGGTCCAGTGCAGCCTGAAATCCAACACCGTGACTGCTGTGGCCACTGCCCACATCTGCAGTGCACAGATGAGACCTGCAGACCACAAGTCTCCCCACAGTTGAGAAAAAAGGACAAAGTGAGGACACGTAGAATAAAACGCGGAGACACCAAGGTCAGTAAAGAAAGAGTAAAGGCCTAGATGGAAGGTCAATGAGGAAATGCCTTAGTGTTGGGCTGAAACATTCTTTTGATATGGCCATGGAGATGGACAATGATACAGTGAAATATCCCCTTTAATTCATGAGAGAGTATGGGGGGATGACATATTCAAACTGTAGATGTGAGCAGAGGCATCCATTGATGAAGCCAAGCAGATGCTGGAATAGCTGTGATCCCATGAAAAGCTTGAACAGCGAGACAGAGAGATGAGAGTGATGGAGACCCTTTGCCCCCAGGGAGAGATGAAGAAAACCTCTGTTCCCAGAGATGATCACAGAGACAGATGAAGAGAACCTTTGCCTTTGAACAACTCATCCTTAAAATAATACCCTATGAGTTCATGGCCCATGGACACACCTGTAGTAGGGCTGTGAAAACAGGTGGGATTTCACAATTGCAGAACTTACCCTGGGCAGCTGCTATTTGTGGAAATGAAAAGCCACAAGAGAACTGTTTCTTGTGGAGAAGTGTCCATGGCATGGCAAGAGAAAACTCCTCTCCCTACAAGAACTGATGAAAGACTATTGTATAGTTGGTATCTGATTTAACATCCCAGGTTTTGTCTCTGTGTTGTCAGTTGGGAAAGGAAAGAAGTTAGGCAGGGGGAGGAAAACTCCAGGAGTTCTGAAGGTTTTATTCTGATGCTTCTTATTCTTGTATTCCTGTTAATAAAGTTTTGAGCCCTTTTTTTTTTTGCCTTCTCCTGATCCATATCTCACAGCAAAAAATGAGGAAGTGCACTGGTGATTTCTGGCCAGTGCTGAAATCCACCACATTATTTGGAGCATTGGCTGGGAAACTCAAATTGGCGAATCTAAACCACTACTCTGGGTTATCAGACTTTTTTCTTTTCCTTGTGGATTTGACTGTCAGTGTCACAGAGTATGAGGAAATCATCACCCGTACTGTAAGTGAGAAAAATACCAGGCAAACAGACACTAATCCCCTTCACCCTTGGGGGTTCACAATGCTCTCCTCCTCTGCAGTTCACACATGCAGGTTGAAGTGTCCTCATGCACCTTTCAGCCAGCACATACAACAGCTGAATTCACTATCTTCACCAAGTCCTTAAGATTGCCTGAATGGCAGTAATTATATTACACTGATCCTGTTTTGCCCAGCATCAAGTGTGAAATTTTGTCACCCAATTAATACGTCCCTTTGCCACAGGAATGAACAGCAGAGCAATTGAAAATGTTTCCTAGAGAGCAGAGACATTGTGTCAGATGCAAACTTCTCTCTCTCTGTTCCCAGAGTCAAACGCTGGAAGTGTTATCTCATGGAGCAACAGGGACTCCTAAACACATGGTGAGCCTGGTCATCCAAGGGCAAGTCTGTTTCAATTACTTTTTATTTTAAAACCCCAAAGCCCTTTGCTGTGCAATGCTGTACTTTCTGACTTTGTCACAGGATAGCTGCTACAATTTCTAGGTCAGCAGGACTCCAGCACTGCCCTTGGGCAGTATTTTCACAAGGCTCAATACAGTTAACGCGTCAGACACACCACAGTAAATAGCTCCTATTGTCTGTTGCTTTAGGGAGCCATTGGTTTCACATAGAACTATCACTACTTTTATTAACAGATATTGATAGAGGTCTGGAAATGGTCATTCACAATCTGAAATGCATCTGCCTTGCTCAGACAATGAGAAAGTAAGAAATTAGTGACCCGTGCTATGGCATCTGCTTGACACTGTCCTCACGCACATGAGACAGACTGACAGACCACTGCAGCAGCAGAGCTGGTGCATACCAAGGTGGGAACTCCAGTCCTACAGCACTGCCTTCAATACAAACTGTATTTAGCCTCAGCGCTGAGTTTACAGCGGGAGATATGAAAAATACTGCATTTATGATTTTTTTTTTATTCCCCCCCCTCTTCCCTTCCTTTTAAATCAGATTAAACTAATGGGCAAAAGCTCTCATTATAGGTGTCATGTCTGATGCGATTCCCAGAGTAGCACTGCACTCTTCCTCCCTAAGGAGAAGAAAAACACACATTGTGCAGCACTTAGAGATGATTCCTTTGTTCACTGTTAGTACATTTTCAAAACTGGACTTCCCTTTTAGCTGCTTTGGGAATTTATCACAGCCAATGCATGGGACCAGGCTTCAGTCAGTTTAGATTATCTTTCAAAAAATATCTACAAAGCCCAAATTCCCAAATCCCAGAGAAGAAAATTAACATTCTATGTCTGTTGCTGAGACACCTGGAAATATTAAGAGATTGTTTCTCAAAAGCTAGAACATTTTTCAAGCATTTCCCCTTAATTTATTTCTGTCCCTTGTTACTTCTCATCTGTATAAATCCAAAGATTTGAAAATGCTGAAGGAGACCGTCTTCCATTAAAATATAGAAATATACTTGGAGATTAGGATCATTATGTTCATCCAAATCACCAGAGACAACCTTACCAGAGCTAGGTTTCAAGGATAGCTCATCTCTTGATAGGCAGTCCAGGCAGTAATTTGTGTCAGGGCTGATTTTAGTCAGGCTTCTGTTTGAAAACATTCAAATTATTAATTAGCTCGTGTACAAAGACTGACAAAAAAACACTTTTGCCCATAATACATGAGCTCTGTCAGAGATCTTTCAGTAGGAGACTAAGTTACATCCCACCAGGGACGAAATCATCATGTTTTTAACATTTATTTTACTTTCTGATTAGAAAGAATAGGCAAAAACATTTTACTGGTACGTTAGTCCTATAGAACTGATACGTGAGATTTTAGAGAAGGAATTGTAGCGATTGTTTGGTTTCCTTTCCCTTTTCTTAGCTCTCCATTCACTCTTGAAAATTCACAGAGTGATATAAGGCTATTCCCAGAATGAAGTTAAACAGCTGTGTAACAACCCATGTCTTTATTGAGGATTCCATCATATGGAACACAAATTATGCTGCAGGAAGGCAAAATATCACCTTCTCTATTTTCAAGCTGTGATACTGTTCTCTTTAGATCTTGAGAACTGAACTTGTTCCACTTACAGCAGCCTCTAAAAGCTTTGGACTTTCATCTTATTCAGCTTGCTAAAGGCAACACATTCAAAAGCCAAAGTGACATGTTTTTAGGTATGAAGCTGTGTAATTAAACAGTTAAAATTCTTTAGCTCCTTTTAAGTCAGTTCTTTCAGAGGATCTCATTTTTACTTTTAAACTGAGGAGCACTGTATACTGTGTAATGTACTAAATCACCTCTGGTTCAGATGTAGGAGGCTTTCTGGTTCATAAAGCTGCAGTTTTAAATCATATTACCACTCTGATGTGCTAAACTGGTGGTCTATGATGCACAGTTAGGTGGGAAGATTTGCCATTGGTGGAAATCCCCAGCTGCCAGCCTTTCACACATACCGGAGCAGAAAGGATGAATTCCTGATGCAAACCCATCAAATATGTATGTGTTTTGCTATGAGAGAAACGGAGTAGAGAGTCTGGAGATGCAAAATGAGCTATAAGGAGCCACTACTACTATTGCTACCCCTGCACCACCAGCAGGCTGTGTCTTGCGGGTTTGCTTTTTAGAAGACATCTCCGCTTGTGTTTCAGGGAAACGTCTACAGACTGGTAAAATAAAAGACAACGAGGAAATAATCTCCTGGTTTGTTACAGCAGCTACATCAAAGGGTCAGACTGTCTCAGCAGTCTGCACACACACACACACACACACACACACACTCCACACGTTCTTCCTCCACTCACATCACATACATGACGTATATATTTACATAGATAGAGACAGATTTATTATATACATATTAAAAGGGGGAAATGTGCCTCTTATGCTGTGTCAGTTGACTTGGCTAAAACTGTTGAAGGCTGCAGTTCCTATTTAATGGTTGAAGGAGATTTAGGTAATGAAGTCTCTGGATGAGGAAGAAATGGTATTTATGAGACTAAAAAATACTTGGGCTTATCCAGCTTTGAAATTACTATAATAGGACAAAATAGAGGAGTCAGATGGGCAACAACAAGCAGAAGCTTTCACAATTCAAGCTTTAATTATGTGGAATGTAGTGGCTAGAGAGGATGACCCACAATTTCACTAAATATTCCAGCATTTCACCCTTTCTACTCCATGTCAAAAAGGTTATTTCTGCTCCTCAAAATATAGTAACAGTAGTTATTTTCTGATTACTTCAAGAAAGAAATTTCCTGAATCTGATTTGATATTCAGCTCTTCAGCTTTTTTTTTCCCTCCAAGATGTTTCTTATTTACTTTACTTCTTCATTCGTAGTTTCCTTACACATTGCCTAGATTATAAAGCAAAGAATGGCAAAGCAAATAAACAGATATTAAATAAAGCTGCAGCAAAGTTAGGTCTTTAAGAAGTAAATTCAACCTCTAAACTGCAGAGGCAACTCTTCAAAAGTCACACTAAGCAGGGTATGTACATTTGCAGTCCAACTTCCATTTAAAGTGGATGACAAGTTTAGCAAGGATAATACCCTTCAAATACTGGCTGATTGGAGAGGCAAGGACATTTGCTCAATTTGCCCATAGTATTATCCTCCTAGCTTGCTTGGAGTTGATGTCCCGCTGTGAGCTTACAATAAGAGTTTTCCTTCTGAAGTCCCTGATGTGGGAGCAGTTTTCTTTAAGATCATGGGAAAGTTTGGGGGGTTTTATTTTAAACCACTGCAGCAAAAAAGTAAAGAAGATTAATTGGGTTAGCTGCACAATTCATCTCACTGCTTTTGGCTAATTCACATCAGTTAGCATATCCTAGAAGACAGTCTTTAAATTTAAATCTCAGATATGTCCTTGTTAATTATAGCATATTATAAAAGACAAGTATTTTTTGGTGCTGAGAAAAAGTGGTACAGCTTTTTAGCCCATATACACTTTTTATTTTTTCAGATTATTAATCTAGTGTCAATCTACCTCCAAATTTATACACAAAGATAAAATATCCTGCTACTTTTCCTTCTGATTCCCAAGAACCTAACAACCAGGATGCACAGCAATGTGTTGATCTGATCTAGCACCATTTCACATGCAAACTTCCCCTTGCAGCAGCAGGTTCCAAGCAGATGGTGCCTGGATAGAGCCAGTTGATGTCCAAGTAAACCGGGGCATCCTGACAGCTCCAGCCAACAGGCTGCACGACAACTCCTAGAGAGCTTACAAGGCAAAGCCCAGTCTTAGGGAAAGGCTAACGCTTTCCAGGGAACTTCTTAGGACTGCTAGGATTGACATGCTCATGGTAATCAAAGCCCACTCGCACTGTGACTTGCAAAAGCACAAAAATATTTTTGAATGTGGCCTATCACAAAATTTTTCTGCAAGAAATAATAAGGCAGCTCATTACGTGGCAGTGAGAGAGAGATCAGATATTTAATCTTCCTGACTGGTCACAAAGAAGGTTAGTAATTAAAAAAAATTCCTAATGCTACACATTATTAATATAGCTATTTGCTATAATTTTTACTATATAGAGAAAACATTTACTATTTACTTTATAGAAAACATTTACTTATTTATTTACTATTATATTTACTATTTTATTGCTCTACATCTTGTATTACAAAGATCATTTTCTCCCCTTCATAGATTAACTAACTACACGCTGGTTTGCAGCAGAATATGATTCTTCATTATAAAAGCAGAGGATAAGAAACAGCCAGGGGCAGCTCCTGGCATTTCTGAGGCACCATTTGCCCAAGACTTCTATGTATGTTACAAACATGAAGGAATGTCTGCAATACCTACTACATACAATAGCTTGGGTGTCTTTCACTACACTGCACAGGGAAGGTAAGATACAAAAAAACACTGCTTGTACATCCTTAGCCTGCACAATTAATGAGCTGAGACTAAAGCTCCTCTTAATCCCTGGTCTCTTATCTGATTGAAGTACACTGGGGATAATTCTTTTTTTCTTTTTTAAACTCGTTAGTACACACAACTAGGATGTATCTTTTTTTGTAAAAAAGAAAAATAAACAGCCAAACAAAACACTGCAGAGTAGAAAATGGAATCCTGTTTCCTTCTGTTTACCACCTTACTGTGCTCCAGAAGGACTGAATCAATTTATTCTATGGTTTGGGGGGAATTGGAATTGGCTGCTGGTCCATAACCATATTTATGTCGACAGCTTTCAGGAACTCTGCAAGTTCTGCTGAAAAAGAACCAAAATTAATAACCACATTTTCATTCTTGAACATCGTCTTTTTGCAGGGGTTTGTTTCCCTGTTTTTGCTAAGACAGTTTCTTCATAGAAAACAGACTCTCACAGGATAATCCACATGATCACAGCCTCAACAGTATATACAGAGATGGCTTTGATTAGTCCTTTTATCAGTATTCCTGGAGATCACATCGGATTTGTACACCTGGTAAGAGACACCATCAGCCACAATCAGCATGCAATATGGGCAGACACAAGCAAAAAGGTAAGCTTTTTAAAAAGCAAGGTACCTGTCCCTATTGTATAGACAAGGAACAGAGACACTGAGGAACAGTGACTCAGGATGTGCAGAAAAGCCCCATAAAACCCGTTCACCTTGGAACCAACCATTCCTGCTGGTGTTTGCCACAAAGCAAGCGTCACCCAAAGCATCATCCACCAGCACTCACAATTTCTATGTCCTGCATTGTAACTTCCAGGTATTTACACTCAAGTTCTTCCATTTTTACTATGTCATTACTGAGAGGCTCCCCCCATGAGAGTGGATGGCACCATCCCACATCGCGTGCTGAGCCAGAGCATCCCTGCACAGCCCTCCCTCCCACTGCCACGAATACCCAGGCTGGTGTGGAGTGGCCCCCCAGGCAGCAGCCACTCTGAGCCACACTAGATGAATAGAGAAACATCCTTTGACTGAGAAATGAAAGCTGACAGTCAGTCAGACTTCTCCTGTACTCATCTGCACAAGCTTTCACATCCAATACTACTTCAAATGCAGAAATTTAACTATAGGGTTCTTCACTTTCATTTGGAAAATAAAGCTGCAGCTCTGTATCTCTGCTCTTTATTTTGAGGCTGGGTTTGGCAGGGGGGTTTCTCTTCTTGTTCTGCCTTACTCAGGGCCTTAGCAGTGCAAACCTGATTAACTGCTCCAGATCTAGCAGCACAGGCTAAGCCTGTGATTTCCTTACTGCAGAACGTGCTGCAGTGATGGAGAACAGTGATTCCATCTCTCTGAGTTTATGACTGAAGCATTTTGGAGACAATTCCTCATGTCTCTGAGGGCAGATGAAAATGATTAATTGTGTGAAAGTGCTGTGATCCCACTACTACCACCATGCTCTTACATCACTACTAATTGCTTGGAGCAGTGATAATGAACTCTGAAATGAGCTGGTTCACCTATCCCTTGGCCAGGACCAGCTGGAGAAAGGTCACTAAATGGAAAGATGTATGAGGGGCACAAGAACTGAGGAACAGAGCAATGTATCCAAGCAAAAATCATCACTGCAGTCTCCTCCCCTGATGTAGGAACACTCAGATACTCAGAAGAGTGCTCACACCAAGGTAAACTGCACAGAGCTAAGAAGTTCCAATCAAGTGATATAATGATCCCTGGGAAGGCTGCCCTGCTGAGATATCAGGGATAGAGACCCAGCTGCTAGGAAACCAACTCAATTTGCTGCACACTTCACCCAAAGGAGATAGGAAGCAGAAACATATGCTCCATCAAAACCAAAGTCACAGCAGGACTCAGAAGTAACCATATGTTAACTGCTTTTAAATATAAAGCGAAGGGCACTCTGTTAATGCTGATGTAATACTGTAATCTCTAGTTTATACCCTTATTGATCTCGGATGCTTGCAAAAATAATTGAAGCAACACTGAATATATTTCCAATTTTGCTGCTCATTCAGCTCTGTTTCATGGTTCTTTGTATGCAGCTACAATTTCTATGCATATATATCTTATCAGATGTATGCTTTTCCCATTTGCTCATCAATTATGTGCATTAACTCCTTAAAGACTTGCAGCTTGAAATCTTCAAGCCCATTTACCCTGTTTTTAGTTTTGACCGGCACAGTCAAAGAAAGAAGTTGTAAAGTACCAACATTAATAACAATTTATGAAATCTGCAAATTAAATTATTTAAGTCCTCACCAAATAAAGCTTTTTTTACTGGACCATGAAACATATGTAGTCTTCGCACATTCTAGAAACACATACAGCAGCACAGTTATTCTGTAGATATAAACTGATTGAGCAGAGCCACCTTGACTTTGATCACAGAATTACAGAATGGTTTGGGTTGGAAGGCACGTTAATACAGATTCTCTGGCAGCTCATATTTATATCAAAATGCCTTAATCAATATTTAGCAGCTAAAGCAGCCGCTGTCATGAAAACATATAAAAATGAATTTGTACAACCTACAAGGATGTTGTAGTACCATAAAAAAATCCAGGGAAAAAAGCAATCTTACATCCTAAAACCAGCTTTGGGCAACAACTTTTTTACTCTGTGGCAGCAAGCTGCTTAAAGGGAGAAGTGATTTCTTGATTTGCCAATATAATGCTCCTGTGGGAATGAAGCTGCAAGCTGACCTAAAGGGAAAAGTCAGCAGGAGTTCACGCACCATTGTTTGAAAAGCAGACCAACTTGCACAGCAAAACTGCTGCTTCAAATATACAAATAGCAGCCCGACACATACTAACACAGCAGTTTTATGACACAGGAATAAATTAACCTTTATCAAACCAAACCACAATTAATTGGGTGCCACCAGAAAAAAAAGTTTTCCTGCCTGCGGTGGAACAAGAAAAGATCTCCTGTGGATTTGTGCCCTACATCCATACACACACACACCTCCCTCCATCATTAAGTCCTTGTTCTTTGTCCTTCTCAAGGGCATTCTCAGTAATCACTCCCACTGCCTCATTCCCCATTTCCCCCAAAAACCTGAAGACTTAAACCACTTCTCTACTACCTTACTACTCCTGAGACCCCTCTCCTTGGCAGTATCTTTATCTCCCTTAAACTATCCAGCATTTCTTCCATATGTTCTTGAACAACCTCCAGGGCCCTCAGCAGCAGCCTGAGGTTGCATTTCCCTCATGGAGAAGATCAGTTTGAACACCTTTCCTCCAGACAGCATGGGACTTTCATTAGTCTTCCTGAGTCCTTTCTCTCTAGAAAGGACACATCTGCTCTGCCTTCAGGTGGATTTGGAACTGGTAAAAGGGTTCTAAAGGTACTGGAAGAAGGTAGAGTAGAAAAGATGAACTAGCAGAAAAAAAGGAGAAACAGAATTATGCTAAACAAATTTAAGTTCAAAATACAAAAGTACAAAAGTAGCTTAAATACACAAAAGAAGGTGAAGGTGAATCAGTAACACAACACTTCCCAGTAAAACAAAAGCACATCAGGAGAAGGGAGGCTCCCTGAGCACAAGGCTCAGAAAAACTGAGAAGATCCCAGAAATAAGATTTTCTGAGATTTCCCAAGATTTCCCATCCATTGCCCTAAAGAGTATGATTTCCACCCTGTTCCACTGGATTTAGCAATGTGTTGCTGTACTTCATGCATGTGAGAGACAGAGTATTTGCAATGACTAACTTTGGAGGTTTTGTCTGCTTTTACTCTAAAATATTCAGCTTGTTCAGCAACTTTTTTTATCTATCAGGCTTATTTGTTCTGAAGCAGTGGACTGTGCCTATCTTAAATCTTTTCATCATCTTTCAGTTCAGCTCCTCATCAGCTGAGGAGGATTTTTACTGGAGGAGATGGCTTGTGACTTCCCACAAACTGGCAATCCCATACATACATCTTTGTCAAGGTGCAGCTTGACAAAGTCCAGCTCTTGATCCTGTTTAATCTCACAAAATGAAGCTGACGATAAGAGAAGGGCAAGAGGAGGTTTCTATTCTTTGGCTACTGGCAAGTAAAATCCAAAGGCTTATCTGGGACTTAACAGCACCCATGACTCTGCACTGGCTGTTCCCTCTGTGCATGATCCAAAGACACTGCTGGAGTCATCCCCAGAAGCAATTCAGCCTCTGCTAGCACTGAAAATTGAAAACCATGACAACAATGGGGATGGTTTTGGGTGTTCACAGCAGTACAGGAAAGGGAAGTGAAACCCAAAAATTAAGAGGACTTTCTACTGGAGTGCTCACCATTTTCCCTGTCCGTTTGACTTTAGAGCACAGACCCTCATGCTTTGAATTCCAACACGGAGAACCACAGCAGGAATTCTTCCCTGTTAATGGCAGAAAGCTATTGCTCGTGATTGTCTGGGATTAGAGCTGGGGTCTTGCACATCTTTCTTTAAACTATCTACCTATGGTTTAGATTTATATCTAACAGTCTTCAGCAGCAAATTTCTGTATAAGGTTCAAAAATCATGCATTAAAACACAATAACTTACGATTTTAAATGTATTCTCAGCTGTGTCAACTGACAGTTTACTTTTCCCTGTCTTGGTTCCCCAGCATGGTCTTAAAATAATATGGATTTATCCAGGTTTAAAAGTTCCCACCTTATTGATATGGGGTCCCCAGCATAATAAGCCATGGACCTCTTGGAGTGAGTCCAGAGGAAGCCATGAAGATGATCAGAGGGCTGAAGCCCTCCCGCTGCAGTGACAGACTAAGAGAACTGGGGCTGTTTAATTTGGGCACAAGTCTGGGGAGACCTTAGAGCCCCTTCCAGTACTTAGAGGGGTTACAAGAGAGCCAAGAGGGGTTTTGGACAAGGGCATGCACAGAACAAGGAGGAATGGGTGAAACTGACAGAAGGCCAGTTGATTGGATATTAGGAAGAAATTTCTCCTGTGAGGTAGGTGAGGCCCTGGCAGAGGTTGCCCAGATAGCTGAAAGCGTTCGAGGCCAGGCTGGACAGGACTTGGAGCAACCTGGTCAAGGAAAAGTGTTCCTGCACATGGCAGGGAGTGTGTAACTGGATTATCTTTAAGGTACCTTTTCACCCAAACCATTCTGGGATTCTGTGATTCTATGTAATTCAAAAATTTGCATGATGCGTTCTACCTGTAGGATGCAATGAACTTGGCTGTGAGCCTGTAGACCCCGTATATCCCTTCTGTAGCACCCTGAATTCCCCAGCAGCAGCAGCATATTTTACTAGGCTGATTGTATCAAGCTCTCTGTTCACTGAGCATTCATCAGCCAGAAGAGATGGGAGATTCCTGTGAGCTCCCAATATCTCCTGGGTAGCAGTCTGTGAGACTACTGGCTTCAACTGGGAGCTACCACCAGCTTAACATGATACCCTAAAGGAAGGAATATATTTTTTCTGTAGGAAGAGTTTCTAAAATGCACATTTCTGAAAAGCCAGAGGGCTATTGATGTGTTTGAGGTTGTGGGGGAGAGAGGGGTGCCAGCAACAACTGTCCAAGCTGTACCTGCACTCCTTGTGGATGCACTCTTCGCACTGTCCCTGGATGTAGCTCCCTCTTCTGCACTGGCAGCTGCTCAGTACGGCCCTGGAAGGAGCCACTGCCTGGCAGCAGATGAAACATTGTTCCCTGGAAACACATTTCTGTTAGCCTGCAGCTCAGCCTTGGCAGAAATACCCCCGCTATCGCTTCTCGTTCTCGCTACTGCTACGGCAGTACAGTTAAATTGATTCTTAGTGTTATTAGCTCAATACATCCACAGGTTTATATGATGGGGGGAAGGGCAAGATAGGAATTATGGAAAATAAGAAAAAGGCTTTTCATTTATCAGATTGCTAGCTTACTGTGAAGATAAAATATGCACATTCTATATTAGGCCTTTGTTGGCCATGCGTGGAGCACAAAGAATTAAAAAAACACTAATTACTCGGAGCTAAGATTAGTCTCTCTGGCCTGTGGTAAACATAAAGGTGAGTTTTAATTGCAGAGCAAGGAAATTAAGCAACATGAATTCTGACAAGAGCCATAAGAAAAAGACAAGTAAATTACCCCTTTTGATCTAAAAATATAAAATGAAGAATTCACTATGGCTTCCCATGAAAAAGCCACAGCTTCATTCTGCCTAGGACAAAGAGGCACTTATCACATCTATTCTGCATTAGCAAAGAAACTCCACACTGATCTCCAAAACTTCTGAGTCCTATGAACTTGTGATCAGGAAAGACATTTGTTAAGTATTAGCACTGCTGCCTGAGTCAATACCCTCTGGAGCTCATGGTGTGTATTTCCTTTCAGTTCCTTGGTTCCACTGACACCAGCTGCTGTGTCACTGCACAAAAACCCCACACAAGAGGAAAGCCCGTGGCCCACCTCTGAACATTTCCCTTCTAAACACTTATTGTTTAAACTGAAAGAGCTCAATCATACATAGCAAACATAGCTAAGAACAACCATAAATATGTAAGGGTCTCAGCAAAAGGGAAAAAGGCACATTTGTTATGTGGCTGTTATGTGCAACAGCTCTGGTATAAGGAATAAGGATGCATAAATATGCATATATATAAAATACTTCAGACCCTTAAGAACATCTTGCTTCTAAAAATTGCCATGTATGACAAAGTTCAGCAGTTTGGGAGAATCTGAGCTTTGCTAACCTACAAGCAGATGGAAGCAGAGCTGGAAGCAGGCTCAGCAGGGTAGAAGAGAGGACGAAGCAATGAGGCAGGTTACAGGAGAATATTCTAATTTTCCAGCAGCAGAAATATTTTTTAGCATCTTCACAGATGTTGGCCAATTTACACAGCTCATGAGAAATACAAGTTAGAAAATAATCTGGAGCATATGGAACTCTTGTGTGTGTTCTCATTTCCCTTTGAGTCTGTTCAGTAAAGTTAATGAAGCACTAACAAAGCTGGTTTCCTTTGGCTTTTTGTTTATTGTAGGAATTGCTGGAGTCCAGTAAAATATGAGCTTCCTTTAAATTACATTTTGCTTGTCTTTATGTGGTAGATGCACTGGCAGGTTAAAGACAGAATGGGCTCCTACTGCAAATTTTTTTTTTTTTTTTTTCATAAAAAACTAATCATAGAACTCACCAGGGACATAATGGTTAAAGTAAGCTTAAAGATAAAATAAAATAAAATAGATTCAGAAGGTGTGAGAAGAACTAGGGCAAGGAAGCTGGAAAGAGCAGGCAAGCAGGAGAAAAGACCACCAGAGTGAATTAAATTGTGCGAGTCCCTCTTCCCTAGATTAGAATGGAAGACTTTGGAAGGGATGCAAGCTTATAATGAGGAAGGCTAAAGGAGATACACCAAACCCACACATAACTGATGACTACAACTCAAGGTGAGTACAGACAAATGTTTTCTAAATCATGATTATTAACAGACTAAAATAATTTGTCACAAAAAAATTGTCAATTGGAATGCTGTTTTTTTGAAATGGGCCATCATTAACAGACAAGCACATTCAGTATTATTCTCCAAGCTTTCAGTGGTGATTTCTTTCATGTGGCTACAAGAAATGAAGAGGATTAAATATTTCTGCAATCTTCCTGCTGACTTATAGCATAAGGCAACAGAAGTTAAAATTTTTTACTCCAGAGCTCCCAAAGCAGCTTTCTTGTCTAAGTCAAACCAACCTCATTTAAAAACCTGCTGGCTTTGCTTCATCTTCATTCCCACCAATATGATGTTACTCAGAGACAGAAAAGCAAAATGCAGCTACTCGATGCAGAACACTGAGCAACACAGGAAGACTCAGCCTGAACCTCATCAAAATGTCCATGCCCTCACTAATATTTAAAGTGCACACCAAAGACAATAAACACTAGTTCAAAAATACCAAATAACCCAAAATACTAGTCAGCTCAACACAACCAGCAGGCCAAAAGACAAACTGAAGAAAATCACTTTGGGATAATGTTGTGTCTTTCTCATAAGAAATACAATTTAATTTTTTATTTTTTTTTTAAATCAACCACCCTTTCTTTTTTTAAAGTATATACTAATGATGCTTTCCTACATTTTTCCTTCTTAAATGGCATGTCCTTTGTATGCACTCACATTATTGATTTCCTGCAAACAACCTCCTTCCCACAGTACATTCCTGCTTTCAGTTGTCTCCCCCACATGAAATCTCTGTAAAAACTCCTCACCTGGGTGGTGTTGAACCTCACAAACTAGAGACAAAATGATCTTGGCAGAGTTGTCCACTGTGCCTACCAGACAAGAAAATGCCAATCAAGAATTTGCCAGGCTCACCCTTTTCTTCAGCTGCCTTGCAGGTATTTCTAATTAGAATAAAATCAGTGAGTTCAAAGCTCTGTCTAAGTGGCTTTCTTGGTTCACTGAGAAGTTTTTTACATTCACAGGTAACTGTGAGCTGATTCCATTTCTGCACTTCTTCCCAGCCACAACTTTTCAAAGCACATGAAGTACATTCATTTCCATACATTAACCAGCATCCTCTGGGCAGTATTCTGCCTCCATGAAATTGATTTATTAAAACTCACTACCAGCAATTTAGTAAAAGAAAGATGTATTTGGAGCACAAATGAGAGAATCAAATAAGAGCAGAATAATTCTTCTGCCTCTTCATCACACCTTTCAAAAAAATGCCAGAGCATTAATCATACAAAGGATGTGTCCTTCCAGCAACAGCATATTCTTCATACGTATGCACACTTATGCCAGACTGTAGTTAATTATTTCCCCAGTAAAATTATTTCTATGCAAATTTAAATAATATTCATAGCTTAATGGAATTAAACACATGCATAACTCTAGTCCCAGGCAACCAGACCAGATGCTAATATTTCTCACTTGTTATGAGAAAAATGGAAGGTGTATTGCAGAAGAAATAGTGAAAATTACAGGAATTCTAGATCCCGAAGCATGAGTAGATGCAGGAAGTCCTGAAACACAAAACGGGGAGAATCAGACCACTTTCTTATGACATATTGAAGGTGATGCCCACATTGCAGTTCATAAAAAAGGCAAAATGTAATCCCAACGCATAAACTTCTCACTCCTGGAAGTCCCACTGAAAATGTAAACCTGGACAAAGTAGAAGGGAAGCACTCTGAGTGAATCTCAAATTATGTTAAACATTTTTTTTACAATTCTCCTTCATACAGGTGCTCACAATTTCTCTGCAGTAAGCACAGCCTACGCTAGAAAGCACTGATGATGGCTGTTTAAATACATGTTCCAGCAACTGCAAGAAGGGGATTTAAAGACAGAATTCTTCAAGTGATTTATGATTCATTTCTACATCTCAATCTAAGCACTGAAAAGCTTCAGCCCTCATTCTTCTTAACAAATGTGCAATTTGATGCCTAAATGAATATTCAGCTGATGAAGTGAACAAAAGCATCTTAGAGAACACCAGACTGCAAAGGCTCCTCCGTCTTGGGAGCCAGAGAGTAGCAGATAATGACTTTCTTAGTCTGTCATCACTGGGGAGCATAGGCAAGGCTGGAGATGACACAACACCCATGCCAGTAGCCAACCCAGGGCACAGATAATGTCCCACAGATCTAAATGCCACTGAATTAAAAACTGCATTAAATACCACTGTGTCAGGCATACGACAGTGCAAGCCACACACACAGACTATGATTAACTTCTGATGAAAATGTACATTTTTAGTTTTTAGTTAACAAGTGAGCCAGCAAAAGTAACAACCATCCTGATTTACCTCTGAAATGCAGGGAGCACTAATGCCAGTTCACACATGCTCATGGCAAAATAACAACTTTAAGTAGGAAATCCTGTACAAGTGTGTCCAAATACAACTCCGTATATACTTTCCAGTTCCTCCTGGGACACACAAAAATGTTTTTTAAACAAAAGTCTGACCAGAGACACTGAAATTCTGCATGATTCAGAGATGAACACAATATTTACACCCAAGAAGCACATGGTAGACATACCATGTAATGAAAGAAAAAGTTAATTAAAAGGCTTGAGACAAAATTATTCCAGCTGTTGCAACAAGGTTTAATTTTATTTCTGTCATGCTGCACTGGATTAAGTAGCTTGGAAGAGTTCACCTTACAAGATTAAAATGCAAACAGCTTGGTCAGGACAGTTTGAGACTTTGAAAGCATCAGTTACAAAACCGGGAATAATTTTGTCCCATCAACTCTTCTCCACATTGTGTCCTTGAGGAATCCCCGAGAACAACACACACCAATGAGCGAAGCAGGATTGCTTTGCCTCATGTTGAAGACCAACTGTCTTTTGAATTCTAAGAGCATCTCGTACCTGAGGAGACAACATAATTAATGGGGTTTGCCTGCCCTTCAGCTTGAAAAACCTTGAGAGTGCAAGTCCAGGCCACACAAAGGGCACATTCTCTATCATTAGGATTTTTTAAAAGCACCTCAGATTAGAGACAGATAAAAAATCATCCATTATTATTAGACATTGCAGGAATGTCTATAGATATGTTTGCATGTGCTGCATCTATAAACATCTCCCACTGGCCAAAATGGCGAGTTTGAGACTGAGAAAACAGCATTAGATTGTATTAGGCTGGTCCAATACATGGGGACTGGTATAACAACCTATATTACTGTTATGTGGATCTTGTAACAGTTTTAGAATGAGCCAGTAATTATTAACAACATTCTTTAATTCTTTATTAATGTTTTCCAGACTTAAAAGACTATTTTTAGAAGCATGAAGGCAGATCTTATTTATTTGAACTCACTGCTTCTAGATTTCTAGATCTATCTCATTCATTCACCACAAATGAAGGAATCTTTTCTAAGTGATGACATGGACATTTAAAAAAAAAAATAAAGCTTGCTCTAAATCCTTGCAGTTATTTAGCTGCCTCACTCCCCATGAGTTTCTTAAATGCTATAATTGCCATTGACCTTCCCTGTCATTTAAGGCTCTTAAACATGCAGGGAAGGTCATAGCCAGTAAATTACCAGCACCCTTGACTGAGGCACATTGATCAAGGCCAGTTTAGGACTTGCTTAGTTTAGCAGATAAAGTGTGGCAGTCAGCATTTCTAAATAAATTATTCAATTTCCGGATAGTGATGTATGATTTTCATAAACATGATGACTCAGCATCTGAAAGTGAGGAAAACAAAAGAAAATCTCAGGAGTTTCTTATTAAGAGAAGCCAAAGCATAATTTAGCCTGTCTTTTTATTAGATTAAAAACTCCCTAAAGAATTGGGTCTAAAAACACCTTGAAACAGCACCAGTAACAATCAGAATGGTTTGGCACAGACCAAAGACACAAGCTGCATGAAAGTACAAGAGACTGAAGTTTGAAGCACTGCTGTGGAAACACAAATGCTCTGTTCAAGTATTTGACGTGATGCTATGTTTAGAAACTATTAAAAGAAGAAGATCTGAAGAAGATATTTGAAGACTCACTTCATTTACAAGTGGCAATTTGTTTTTCTTTTGAATAGATGAGCTTCAAGATCAGGCAAATTATGAAAAAATATTGTGGTTTCTAGTTTTATTAGGCATGTTTTTGTTAGTGTTTCCAGTAGATGTATCTCCTGTTACCTGTCACTGTGTGACAGCATACTCTGCTCTTTGTTATGACAGCCTGACCCCAAGGCATGTCTATCTAAAATTCAACCTTTTAAAAAAAAAACTGCATAAAAACAAAACTTGCTGTAACTTTTGGAAACAGCTGCATTAGCAATGACAACCATTCCTGGCTGGCACCACTTGTCCATACACAATTTACCAGCTCCTGCCTGGAATTTTTGCTTGAATTAAAGACAAAAAAGGAGGTTCACTAGCCAGGTTTAGCTGCTGTACTAGCAAAGCACCAAACATAAAGGTCCAAGGGTTCATATATGTGAGTAAAACTCCCACAAAAGAAATGGCTGCAGCTGGAGCCACCCATACCAGGCACCAAAATTTAGTTGTGATGGCTTCAAAAATAGCCAAGAAGAAACCCTTGCTGCATTTGGCACCAGAGAATCCAAAGATGAGGTGAATCCAGAGAGAACCAGGTTTGTATTGCTCTGCTGCTCACTTGAAGGCTTGTTTTATGAGTATTCCCACTATTCAGATCCTGTATCTCCCTCAGATCTTCCTATCTCACCAGTCACAAATCAGAGGATGCTGGGGGCAGGACATCGCAGGATCCCTTCACTGAACGAAGATACTGTGGTGGGCATGGCACACTCATAAGACTTGACTGAGTTCCCCCTCAGAAGCACCAGTTTTCGTGTTAGGCACCACAGCCTAACAGGAAGAACAGAAACCAGCTAAGGAAATTACCTGAAAATTTATTTGTTGAGAATTTAATCTGATAAAAGCCAAAATACTTTACTCCTTTGAGTCAAAATACCAAAGTTATGTATGAGAAATGTTATTTAAGAGCATGGTATATTCAGGTGCCTTGCCATGACTGTATGCTACTCATACATAGATGAATTCAACAGAAATTGTTTCTTGGTTGCTCCTTAAAATCTTCATATCTCCTTATTTCTCTGGCAACTACTGCCATTCAATCTGCAAATTCCTGTCCCCTTCTGTTTGTTCAACTTGATCATATAAAAGAAACCGCAACTTTTATTACTTAGGTAAACAGACAATAATGCAGACAGAGAATTTAATTATTTAATGTGTTTAATATGAAATTTGGGATACTCAAACTGATCCTCCTTTGCCTAGTGACGTATCTATTCCTTTCCACCTGTAAACAATTTATTAAAATTTCCAAAGCTTACTGCACTTGTAATAATACATGACCAATAACAGGAGGTTAACTTTAAGAAAATAATAAGAAAAAGTACATCTTGCCTAGGGCTAGATAAATTTCACACCAACACTTTGCACCTCCACCAAGTCTGAAGTAGACTGTGTCCCACAGGCTCTGGTCCCTGCTTCATCCACTCTTCTCAAGACCAGATGCTTCAAGAAATACTGTCAGCATTTACCTGTGTCCCAGACAGGAATGACAAATACTGCCCCTGCAGAGTCAGATGTGGCATTTCTGTGATGGTCTAAAAGGTCCATAGGGAAGAAGGGAGCACTGTCCTCTTTCTGAGGAACAGAGGAGGCCACAATTCAGGAATGCACTGGAGCACATGCACACTTTCAAGTGAATCCTCAAATACCAATTCAGTCAAGAGGAAGCAAAAGGTGAAGACGTACTTCACCAAGCACAGGTACTATTTCCATCCCAAAGGTCAAGTCTGGACCTTTTCATGCTCTTTAGCTCCACTGATACCAAATGTTTCTTTCAGGCAATTGCATTTATAATTTATAATAATTTATAATTTATAATTGCATTTATAATGAAAATTATAGTGAAGGGATGGAATACAAATGTGGCATATTTGCTAACTTCTGCAAGGCATCCTTGCTCTTGGAACTGTTGATATCATATTTCAGATATAGTAAAGAAGAAAAAATAGTGTTAATAATTAAGAAAAATATCATTAAACCATTATATTTGAAGATTCACTGTCATTTGACAGGATGTTCTTCAGCAGATGATTAAAATTTAAGGGATTAACCAGACACTTGAGGTGAAGACTTTTTCTCACATCAAGTCTTAGGAATGGGAACAAACCTAAGGTTAAAAATCACACCCAGAAATTTACAAACCCATGAACTTTTGTTTGCAGTATTTGAGGGAGAGGTCTGCTTTTATAAAAATCCATTTAATTCTAATTAGAGGCAAACCATCATTGCTGAAGTTTCTCAGTGCCTGGGTTTTCTTCAGACACAGGTTTTGATCACTGTCTTTTGTCAGATACTGAATTTACACAGTGAAAGATGACATTTTTCAAGACAATCTGACCAGATATTAAGCACCTAAAGTGGATTTTGCCTACAAGTCAGCAAGTCCTAATTTAGAAAAAAATAGGTCAAATACCACAAGCAGTACAAACACAGTTTTAAACTATTCAGATTTCTTCAACTTGTAGAAACACAATGTAGTTTTCCACTTGAGGAGGTCAAAGCTTCACTTATCCTAATGACTGTCATTGTTCTGCCTCCTGTTCTGAAGAATGTAAGAGCTGCTACAGCTTTCCACCTAGCAAGCGAAGGGCCTCAGAGAACTCAAACCCTCAAAAAAGTTATGACTTACCAGAAAAACAGGAAACAGTCTCATTCAGAGATGAAAAAAGCCCAATACCCACATCACACCTTAAATCCTGCAGCAGCCCATCCCTTCATACAAATGACTAAGCATCAAGGAGGCAGCAGTGCAGACCTGGTGGAGCTGCCAGCTCTCTCCTTATCAACACCCAGTATGTGGATGCTCCAAGACTTTAGATAAGCCTCAGGGAACATCAAGATAAGAAAATAGCTCTCTTCCTCCCTAGAAAACCTTCTGACAGCTTGACCACAGAAAGCAGAAGGTTCTCCATGGACACCCGAATATAAAACTTTAGAGAATGACAGAATATTCGGAGTTTAAAAGGACCTCAACAAACAGAACTGAATATTTATATTTGGATATATACACCCAGTGTATATGCATCTTGGAACAGATTTGTAAATGTTTCCACTGTGTACTGCTTATAAAATTTCAGGGTTTGGAAAAGTGCTCTGGCTGCTACATCACTGCCTCTGCTACCAGGGTAAGAAGGGGGCTAATAAAATAAGCATAAGCAGGAGAGCAGAGTGTGAGAAGCAAGTTTGGTAGAAATGAGGCCGCCCTCAGGTTTAATGCTTTTCAGCATCAGCCTCAAAAGGAAACAAGTGGGGAAGAAGAGAGAAGAGGAAATGGAACAGCAGGTGGCTCAAAAAAGTATGCATTCAGACAGATGACAACTTTTCACAACAAAGACATCACAACTAGAAACAGAGATGCTGAAAGCCCAACTTACATTTTATTGAACATCTGCTGTGAAAGATGTTCTTCCAGCACAATTAAGACAAATTTTTAGAAGTCAATTTTTAATTTAAAGACCATAAAACTCACGAGGTCTAAAACCTGAGTAAGGTTTATTCCATGTTTTGATATTTGTTGCATTTCTCCTCCTATCCTATCCATTTATAAGTGTTTTCAAATATGTATTGTGTAAGTAGCTGTGCAGATGCAGGAGGTAGCACTGTAAGTTACCTCCATTTCAGGGAGGATTATGGCTGTGAAGAGGCCACCAGCATCTCTTTAGCCCTCCCATAACCCCACTTGGCATTCTCATTTCCCAATAACATTAGAAACAACAGTTTCCAAGCTTTTACCATTTCCAAGCTTCCAAACTTTCCAAGTTTCCACACAGCATGCAGAGCATTGCAAAGTGCTCTGCTTGTGCTGTGTGGAAGATGTAGCAGCCCTAGGCACTGAGGTTAAAACAGGCTTTAAGAGTTGACTGCCAGCAACTTATTCCTGCAAATAACAGAAAACTCCAGTTCCTGTCGTAAGGACAGTAAAGCTCCATCTTCCATTCATCCCAAATGTGTTAAAAACCATTTTTGTCTTCATTTCAGCTACACAAGCAAATTGTGACCAGTGTATTGAAGACCACATAGTTTTTTATGAAAAGGATTCTTAATTCAAATGGACAACAGATAAAAAAAGTCTTTAAAGCTTCTAAATTGCTTATGATAAATAACTATGTGCCTGTACAAGTTCATTTAATGATTAAAAATATTGGATTAATCAGTAGAGTTGCACAAGGAAGCAAGCATCATTTAACACACGTACAGAGGCATATCAGAAAATTTTCCTTTGCTTTTCTACACCCAGTCACATGCAATTAACTTGTTTTCTTTTTAAGCAAGGAGAAAACAGCTACAGAGGTAGAATTAATCTTTACTTGACTAATTCCAGACCTGTAGATGACCTCTGTACGTGCTTGTAGTTGAAACTAGCACACAAATTCCACTGGAGAAGCATTAAAAACAGTAATTTTACAGAGATTTATAACCAAAATAAAACCAGAGGAAAACCATTGGAAAAAAGACTTCTATGAAACAGAGTTGCTTCACTGTGTCTGCAGGATGAGAGGATCTACACCAGCAACCTAGAAATGGGATGTTAAGTCATCCAATGACAATGTGCATTTGTGGAGAATTGTTAAGTCAGAGAGCTGATGACTCAAATCTGGAAAAACAGTAACACACCACAGCAGTTTGCACATGGGTCACTACTATCCTTCACTGTCCTGCAGAACATGAGACTTCAAAGGTTGCATGTTAAACCAGAAACTACACCTTTAATTTTTTATTCTTCCATCACCTGGGCCAGCACAACTATCACCCATGGAACAGATTGTTTCCTTAGCCCCTTGCTCCTGCCCAGTATCATTCCCCCCATCACACCAGCACATGGAGAGACAGGTGGCAAATGAGACTGGCTAAATCAGCTGAGGAAAGACCAAAACACAAAAATCCAGCAATTTCTCTTGGATTACTGTTACCTTGTGTCAGTTCCACAGCCCATGTCAATGCTCAGCTCCAGATATGCTGGGGCAGTGGAGAAGGCAACAGGAATGTGAATAGGGTGCTACGGAAGGTGGGACTGTTTCTCTTGGCAACACCAGCTTATGCCTGTTAAGAGCAACTATTATTTAAGGCCATAATAATTGCAAGATTAAGCATCTTTTGTGATGTATTTGTTTGTTTTCCTACTTTCATTTTAGCCAAAAGAATAGAAAAGTCAAATTTTAGTAAAAAAAAGACCCATTGGAATTCTTCCTTTGAGTTACTTTAAAATCAGACATTGCTCTTTCAGCCATCACCATCAGTGTCCCATGCAGCTTCCTTGCTAGGATACTTTGAGGAAGAACAGCCAATCTTCCTAGCTGCTTTTTAAGCTGCAGAAGTTACTTCAGTACCTAAAGGGACCCTTCATATCATAGGAAGCATGAAAGCCGCGTCTCAGGGCTGTAAACTGTAACTGGAAGAAAGGATTCTTCTGGCATTGGAGCAGTGCCAGGACTCAATGCCAGCCTTATCCTGGATGGGACTACAAAACAGATTAACAAGGTTCTTTATGTTCTCTGTGTCTCGTACACATTTTATTCTGGGTGTTGCGATACTACATCACTGTAACCACTGATAGCTACCTACCTTCAGCTGAAGCAGTTCCCTTTGAAAGTAAAGAAATTAATGTTTTCACAGGCCAAAAATTTTTACAATTCTCCTCAGGAACAGAATTCATTACAGAGTCACTTTTAAAGCCATGTATCAGTTTGAAAAAATATTTACTCAGCTTTCTGACACTCATATTTCCTATGCATGCATGTATGCAAGAGCCACTCCCCTGCAGCCACACAGGCAGCCTGACCTAAAGTTGTCATGATGTATCCAGCTGCTCACAGAAATGGGCACATTGGCCGAACTGCCACAGCAGTGAACGCAAAACTCATGCTGAGCAGCAAAGACAGGTATTTTGCTTCCTCACATTGATGGAGGCTTTTTGAGATGGCAGTAACAGGGAGAAGAAGTCATCATCTAGTCTCAATCACAATCAAGAGTGACATCAGAGACTTAAAAAAAAACAAACCAAAAACCTCAAAGTCCAATGGACATGAACAGTATCAGCCAAACTTTTCCCACTTCTAACTGCTTTTCTTGCTGAAGTTTTCCAAGGATTCTAGTTCTCAGAGGTGACAAGTTATTTCTTCAGGGCAACAAATGCTTCTCACTAATAAAGAGACAAATACTCATCTCTTGCAGTGACAATATTACATACCAGTGTGCCACAGTCACAAAAAAACAAAGAAGCATTTCAGTTTGGCAGACCTTGGATTTTCTGTGACCTAATCAAACTCTACCATCAGCAAACCCTTGAGAAGAACACAGGTCTGACATGAGTGTACCAGCAGCCAATGCTCTTCCCAGTCCAAAGCCGAGCATTCAGTGGGTTTCTAGCTCCAGTAAAACAGTTGTGTACAACAAGGCATCAAGCTCTCACATGAAATACATTCCCCTGTCCCTAGCAGAAAGACAGCGGTGAGCCGAATAACCTGAAAAATGTAGAAGCAAAAAAAAAAGATAAAAAATTCAGTGTGAAATTACTAAATTCTTCAAGAAATTGCCTGCCTCCACAAATGTTACTACCTGCAGAGCAAATGTATTTTACATGTTTTTGTGATCCCAGTGCCTCACCTGAACATCCTGTGACTAATGGGCATCTGGAAAATCATGTCCTATGTATCCACAATACACAGATAAGGCACAGCATGTGGAGAGGTCCGATAACTGCAGCAACTCCAGTGTTTACCTTTTAGCTTGCTTTTAAAAACCATTTCAGTCTTCCATTAGATAATTACAGGTTTCATATTCTCACTTTCAAGGTTTATTTTCAAAACACTTCTGTCACTAAAGCAATTTCTAAGTTATCTACTTGCCAAAAGCAATTTAGGGACTTTTACATGACAGCAGTGAAGCATACAAAGTATTCCCTTCTTGCATACAAAACAGTGGTATTTAACTACTTTTTCCTCTCAATATTATAAAAATAAGCAAGTAAATCAACCTGCTTTTTTAGAACTAGTGAGAAAGTGCCATACTACTGTAATGACATTCACCTAAAGTACACTCAAGGTAAATGAGAGATTTTGCACATTCAGTACAAGAGTTCATGAAAACATACATGATGCTGACAAAAGTAGATAACAAGGTGCAGAGCTATTAGAAACAATGTTTAGATTAAAAATATGCTGCATTTGTATTATTCTTTTTGTCATTTATTTAAGGAGCAGCACTGAAATACTTGGTTAGGTTTTTGCCCCTCTCATCCTTTATTATAAAATACCAGAAATTTTAAGTCAATATTCTCTGTTTTTTCCTAGAAACCCTTTTAATAGAAACCTTCCCCTAAAAGCCTTGAGAGAATTGATTACATTCAAACTAAACTGCCTCCATACTCATCCAACCTTTCAGTAAACTGTTCTTCATATGCTGGTATTAAATAGGAGAAAATCCCTCAATTAAAACAGATATCCAAATAAAGACCCTATCAACTCTCAGATAACTTTTTTTTTTTTTTTTAATAGAATATGACTGCTACCTTAGGATTCAGGTATTAACAAACAGAAGACTTGTTAAAACCCATCTTCAGAAAAGGATATGGCTGAACATTTCTTGCTAAAAGGACAGGAATGTTCCAGATCAACAACTGGTTTAAAAAAAAAAAAGAACAACCCAGGGTATTTCTAAAGACATATTGAGGTTGATGAGATGTGTCTAATCTACGATAAATCAAATGCAGACTCGTTGGGGTTTGTGTGTTCACAGTACGAGTATATATGTGTTCAGAATCATCAGGCTGACATCTGCTCCATCAGGGAAACAAGAACTGCCAGCTCATGGCTTTGATGCTGGACTCAGAGCCAGGAGAGCTGTATGAATGTCCAAGAGCCCACACCAAGAAGATCAGGTTAGACAAGTTCACCAACCATCAGTTAAAACCCCAAGTCTGGCGGGGCAGAACAGCTCCACCTCAGAACTATGATACTTGAAAAACTGGACTTTTTTTTTCCCTCTTCTGCATTTCTAAACTGGAAAGCAATTCTCCTCCAAAGATTAATCCACGTACTGGCTGTCTCTTGGGTGGGATGAAGACCAAGCACTTAGGAAGAGTGTCTAATAGATAACTGAGAAGTCATCCCCTGCTCCACCTCCAAGTCTGGAGGAAAGATTATTTCTGGGGTGATAATGCAGCATGAGCTGAGAGGCACTGGCAGTAGGGGAGGGATGGAAGCTGCTCCCAATACAGGCATGACCAGGAAAGGAGCAGAAAGCCTGAGCAGGATCTCCTTGAGCTCTAGCTGGTCACACTCCAGACAGGCTCTCTGTGCACAAGTCACAGGGCAGCTGAACATCCCCTGAAAAGCAGGGAAGGTGGGAAAGCTGCTGTAACTTCTATCAGCTGGGATGCCCTGGCAGCCCCCTCTGACAGCCCTGCTTGGGTAGCAATGGCAACAGTGCAAACTCTACCTAAACCTCAGCACCTCAGAGGGATGGGGGGTGGGCAAAGACCTCCAAGGAGGACAGAAACCTTTGCCCAGTATGGTGGTGAAGCCTGAGGACCACAGGTGTAAGTGAACGCTGCTGTCCGCCCGCCCCCCCCAAAAACCCAAGGTACCAACTGCACCTGCAGCAGGGACCTGGTCTGCAACAAACAACTCCAGCTGAGAGGAAATGGTGAATCACATTTTCTGTATTTTTAGCTGATATTTGTTGCTTTTTGTCCAATGATTTATTTAGAGCTGTTCTTCAGTCTAAACTTTTCCACATACTACACTAAAAACAAAAACCCAATCGCTGTTCTTTTTATAATGGACATCAAACTTTTTTCTGCTATCTTGGTTTTAAAAAAACATGAAGTTATTAGCTTTTGAGGTGAAGCAAAACTAAACATGCTGCTCTGAAAAAGCCTGTAATTAAGCAGGCTGTAATAATTTTTCACTATCTGGCTCCTTTTCAAAGCACACGTCATTCTTTTGTTCTTCCTGCAGTATATTCTCATGGCAGTAGCAACCATGCTGATCCTTGGCATTAATTACTATTTAGGAGAATGGAAAGGAGGAGCACAAAGAGAATGGTGAGAGCAAAGAAAACAACACTACACATTTCTACAAAACACCTCATGGTGATATTTGAAAAAGCACCTTACATACACCTACCCACACAGTGTTTACTGGAGGATTTACCTAATCTATTTTTAAAAAAAAATAAATCACAGCTAAACTAATATACATATATATATTTACAGAAACTATTTGCCTGGGTTATTTTTAAAATGCCCCAGAGAGGTCTGCTATTAATCTAACTTAAGATCTATTTCTACACGAGAGAGAATAATTAAAATTAGCCTGGGTATTAATGAGTTTCTAATGTAGCCTCTTGAGGTGCAAGTGACAATTTTTTGACATGTAATGACAAGGTATTTAAGGCACATAATAAGGGGAGCTATAACTCCTACCACGATCTTCTAACCATAAGCTACATGCTAGAGGTTTTCACATGAAGAAGATGGAATCTGCGAAGCTGTCTTTTTTTTTTAAGCATATTAATAGCTCAGTAATTATTTGTGCAGAAGAGTAATTTCTCAATCCCTCACTAAGTCTGTTTTGAAAGATCCCCATAGCAGCCAATGTTTCCTACTCTATTCCATCCTCAGAATTGCTATTGAGCAATATTGCTATATTGCTATTGCTTGTATTGAGCAATATTCTCTTTGAGGTGAAGGTTGGAATCCGGCCTGGGAAAAAATGATTATTTGAAGAACATAAAAATTTTATGTGTTTGGCACTCAAAAGAGTATGGAATGATCCGAGGCCCCACAGGGTAGGATTTATGCTATCAGTGTTTGTGTTCCATATTCAGCTGATGCTCAGAGCCACATCTGCCTGAGCCAGCTGAAGTTCAAAGCTGAGAGCCTTGGCTTACAATCTCAGGTACAATAACATGCTAATACAGCTATATATGTGTTCTAAATTGGATCTGCCTCACGCTTAACCAGCTCAGAGAAGTGCAAAACAAGCCAAAGGTTATCTCTGAAAAATCAATACAGAATTAAGTTATTTATACAAATGGTTATAAAAAAGATTTGATGACCTTCTTCAGTGGAAGAGAACTGAAATTTTAGTGACCATATTAAATTACCACATTTGAGCACAGCCTTTAGGTCTCCAAACTATATAAAAGCATACGTGCATTTATTATATATATGTCTCCATGCTATGATTACATAACTTGACTGTAATGAGAGAAACCATTGGCACAAGAAGAAACTGAGGAATCCAGAGTATCCAGGAGAAAAATCTGAAGGAAATATCCAAAATTCTTTCTCATCTCCAGCTGCTTTTCAAGGCACATTATAGTCCAGAATCTGGATTGAAAAAGAAACACAGATGTTGCATAATATTATGCATATAATGTATAAATATTTCAGAATTTGTTCTTGCATGTAGTATCCTAAATAGCACCCAAGTCCCAGATACTGTATACACATACGTATAAAAGCACAGGTGTGTGTGATCGCAGACAGCCTTTACACCGAGTCAAATAGAAGCTTTGTACTCTCTTGTAGACCCTGGCTTGTTCCTGTCTCAACTTTCACCAATCCTGGTGTTTATCAGAAGGATGCACAAGCTCTTGGTAGCTCTCGGACTCCGATGCCTCTTGGTCTTGCCAGGCTCATTTGTTTCATTTTCAGGAAATACAGTCATGTTTATGGATAACACCATAGTAGCAAAGCTTGCAAGGCAGGTGACAGGGGCTGTGAATTTACATCACAAGACAGCAGAAGGACATTCTGCATTTCCTGATGGTTTTTATATCTGTATATCTCAGTACCTATCATCTGAAACAGATTCTAACACAACATCACCACAGCATAAAGCAGCATTTGATTTACAAGCAGTATTCCTGTGATGTGACATCCATCAAGGAAAAAAAAGACATATTTTCTAGGATCAACAGAACAGTTAATAAGAACATAAATTATAAAAACATTAATCTAAGTAAGCTAATCTATCATGCTAATCTTGAAGCATTAAGTGTAAAATACAACACTTAATAGACCAAGAATGTCAAACATGCAAACTGATAATCATTTGAACCAGTCTTGCTATGCCAGATCCAACTCTGCCAGTTTTCCATTAACCATAAAACATAGCTAGAAACTTAAATAATCATGGTATGCAGAAAATACTGTATTATTTGTGTGTTGATAGATTATATATTAGCATAGGAATAGGTTTGAGGGATAAAAGTTTCTGATGGAAATAATTCAAATTCAAAACAATTTGTGTCTGATGCAAACTTCTAAATCACTTGCAGCTGGTAAATACTATTACCAGCACTACAAAGATACCATAAGGCTTTGTTCTCAGGCACTAAAACCTACTATTTTGAGAGAACATATAACCAAGTTGATCTAAGAATACAGACTTCGGAAAATGAAGAAAAAGTCAACACTTTCCTTCACAAGGTACAAAATCCTAGAAAAGATATGATGTAGCCCAATACTGTGAAAGAAACTTATTTTTGTAAATTGAATTTTCTTTCCAGTCATCCTCTACAAAGGATACAACTTATCAATTCACTCATATTTCTTTTTCCCCTTGACTGGGTTGGAAAATTCTCTTCTTCCTTGAGGAAACTCTAGGCTAGGGTAGCGCTTCTCAGTCAATCACAGCTCCCAGCAGTTTGCTGGCTATTTATTGTGTGATTCATACCCAGACTCTTATCAAACATGGGTATGAATCAGCAGTTTAGGGAAAGACAGAAGGAACATAATTTTAATGATTACTTACTGAAAAATCAGAGTTTCTGATACACAAAGTTGCATGAAAAAAGCCAAACAACCTCCAACAAAATGCTACTATTGGAATATCTCTGAAGTCACTCCTGATGAGAAAAGGTTGCTATTCCTAAAAGTGGAGTCACTGCCTTAGTCACCAACCTTGGGCCAAACCCAAGGGACCAGACAACTACATTCAGATTTAAGGCCAATCCAAACCAATCTGCGTGTCAAGATTTGATCCTGCAAGTGAAAATTCCATCTGCATTTCTTGCAATACAAGTTATTAACACTGGACCAGCTTACCATAAACCTGGTAATTACCCCTCCATGCGGCCAAAAGAAGCCTCCAAGGGCTCAAAGTGATTAATTTTTTTTCATGCAGGAAGGAACAATGAAAGAAGGGCAAGGCTGCTATACTGGGGGAACTACAAGCAACAAAGCTCCATGTTTCAGTGACTGACTGGGTTTTTCAATTTTTTGAGGGGGAAAATATGGAGGAGAATGAAAGTTCATAAGATGCAATAACTTATTTTTAAGTATATTTCTACCTAAAACAATACTGGACACTTGTGAAACAGCACTGGAGTATCTAACTCATCTGTGGGTCCTGTGCCACCACATCCCTTTTTTGTCATCATGGCTTTTTCACATACAGTTATGGTATATGTTAAGTTACCATACCTTCCTTACCATGCCATAAAAGTATGTGAGAATGCTGCCTCTTAACATTTTAGCCATATACTCGATTAAAACAGACAAACACACACACCCCTACCCAGATAAGTAGCAACCACATGACCTTAATTCTTGTTCCTGTGATTACTTCCTTGGTAGCACAGGTTCAACTCCAAGAGATATCCAGAAACTAAACACATTTAAAGCACCACGGCTTTAAATTTTCTCAGTGAAGCAGTGAACAAGCTTAAAGGTATCCTTAACAATTTAGAATCACAGGGTTGGAAGGTACTCCAAAAGATCATCCCCTTCCAAACCCCCTGCCATGAGCAGGGGCACCTTCCACTATCCAGGTTGCCCAGAGCCCTGTCCAACCTGGCTTTGGACACTTCCAGGGATCCAGGGGCATCCACAGCTTCTCTGGGCAACATGTGCCAGGGCCTCACCACCCTCACAGGGAAGAATTTCTTCCAAATCTCTAATCTAACCCTGCCCCCTCTCAGTTTGACGCCATTCTCCCTTGTCCTGCCACTCCATGCCCTTGTCAGAAGTCCCTCTCCAGCTCTTCTGTAGCTCCTTTAGGTACTGGAAGGCTGATTGATTCTTTTCTTCTAGATGAGTTTTATGGGTGCATTTCAGACAAAAATAGGTCTAACACCACTTGGTTGCTCACCAAAGCACTTGATGTAAAGAGGGAAGCACAACTTCCAGAGATTATTTCTAAAGACTCTGTGAGCTGAAGTTCCTCATGGAGCTCATCAGTACAAACCACAGGGACAGACAAAAAATCTTCACCAACAGAGCTGCCCTTCCATTCCAGATAAATTGAATCAAAGTGTGCATTAGAACTGGCTGCTGAATCACAGCATCAGGAGGGTAATTGCTCCATCAGGAAAAGTCAAAATGGAGACTTAATTAAATGAGATCTACTATCAATCAATAGTTTGGAAATTATTCAAATTGTAGGTGTAGAGGAAATAAAAAGGCTTTGTGGTCTTCTGATTGAAACATTTGACTACTTTGGGTACATATGCAAGTATAACACAAAAAGGTATGAAAATGAAAATGGAAGCTTCATTTTATAACTCCAGCCACTACAATAGCAAATTGAATGATATTCCCCTCAGGTTTATTTCATAATAATTTGATTTTTAAGAGGAAGAAACTAAGTATTGCTCATGGATAGAAACATTCCTATCACAACCAAATGTTTACTCTAAATGTACTATGCACATATAAGACTTTCTTTACAGACTTAGCTCTTCAACCTTTATATATTGCTTTACCAGTAAACAAAAAATAATTAAATATTATAATAAAATTGTTTTCAAATAGCAAAATTAACTTCACCTCAAAGTTTCCAGAAGACCTTACATTTTGTATGTTGTGTACGAAGAAAGCCAAAGGAAATTGAAATAGCTGTGCACATTCTTTGAAGATTACTTAAATTGAAAGGATCACATCACAAGAGTTATTTTATAACTTTAAGTATTATAGATATTCTTGATTTTTTAAATTTGTTTTTATTTGGGCTTTTTATTTCCTTAAATGTACATAAGAATATAAATATACACTACTACCTGCCTAGTTAAACAGAAATATTTCATACAACAAGGACTGCTGGGGTATGGATGTGGTTTGAGTGGTGGACCTGTCACTGCTGGGTCCATGGTTGGACTTTCTGACCTGAATGACTCCATGACTCATTAATTTACTTGTCTCTAAGGAATGTTTACATATTTACATTCAAATTCATTTACATATTTACATTTAAATTCATAAAGAAATAGTGATGGATAGTCACAGCTATGCTAATTGAAGCTTAATTCCCTCTGTCTGTCATTTTTGACTTTCAAAGCAATGAGAGCATAAAATCCCTTATAGGTTATCATAAAACACATGACACATTGTGAGGTATTGGGAAGCTCAGAAATCCATACATGTCTGAAGAATAAACAAGTGGAAAATGTAGTAATGAATCAAGACATGTAAGTGAATTATCTCAAAGGTCACTGTATTTATTGTGCTCATTATATATTAATGAAATATGCTTAATGAACATCCTTCCAATTATGACTGCATGATGTTCCACAGCAAAAGCAGCAATCACAAATGTGTGAATAGGATTAAGCCTCCCCATAACTTCCCAAATTAAACTTGTGTGTGAATATTGTATCAGAGCCAGATCAGGGCATTTAATGCTGCACAAGTACATCTAATTCAACATTACAAAATACTAAATGAGCTGACAGTATCGATGGGACTTAACTCAGACCTATTAACTTATCCTTTCTGAAATAATTAGTATAATGTGGCATTAATAAATGTCTCAGTGCCTTTGCAAACAATAAATGACTCATGATGCTTGCTATCAATTATAACACTGAAGAATACCTGGATGTGCAATTTTCTTTAAACTTAATTTCTGCAAAATTGATTTAGAAATCTATGTGGCCCATAATCAAGACAAAGAAATAAAATGGGAAAAAAGAAGGTATTTTTATCCCTTCTTCCCTCACTCCACCTGGAAACATGGAAAAGCAAAGAATTTGCTATTTCAGATTGTGCAGGATTTCCTCACAGTCTTTAACAGGTATTTATCATGTGTGATATTTCTGCTCAAGTCTTCCATGCATAGACTAAGGGAGGTTCATGCTAAAACTATGCAAGTGAAACAAGCATAAGTGTTTGCTTAATAGGAAAGGACCTAAAATCCAGAGGAAGTTTCAGCTTAGCACATATACAAAAGAACTCCAAACGAAATCTTTCCCGTACTTGAGACTGGAGTGTAAAAATTTAACTAAGAAAAGACTCTTATTCCTCATGTCACTTAATTATTAAAATTCCACAGTGAAGAGAAATAAATTAATAAATTCCCCCTGACTTAAATAGAAAATAGTTGTTTATTTAAAGAAAACCCAATATACTTGCTATAACTTGTTAAAATTGGCGGTTATGTAGTAAAAAAAATCTGGTCTTGTCCCATAGTTTTCTTCCCCAAGGCAGAGTATTATATACTAAAACTCCAGAAAAAAGTTCTCAGTACACATGAAATTTGTTTAAGATCACATTTTCTTAAATAAAACAAGTCGACTTCAAATAATTTAAGAAACAGTCATTATCACTAGGTTTGTTATCTCTTTGAAAGAATAATTAATAAAACAAAACACTTGGTTATAAATAAAATTACCCAGACTTGTTTGAATGCTGCACTAATAATTGCAAAAAATAAAACATTCCCTGCCTGAATACCAATTAATTTTTTCTTTTGTTACCCAACGATGCTGAGCAACCAACTACAAATTAGGTTAAGAAAACTGCACATAAGCTTTGTCAGGGATGTCCATTTACGAATCAAAACTAAAGGAAACAGGGTGAACTCTGAGGCAGCTAAAAGGCAATTTAATTGCATATACAAATCCTCTAATCCCAAGGACATGTAATTAGCTACTTTCAAGCCTGCACCTTGCTGCTGTCAAAGAAATGCTGGAATCCCCGCTAATTCAAACCGTATCTAAGGGAGTCTCTCAGCTGAAAGAAAATACAAGGTAATTACATGTCTGGAAGAATTACCCACGGTATGCAAGACATCACAACATTTGCACAAGCCCCTGTGCACAGGGTTGATCCTCTACCACACCTGTCATGGCCCAGGGGCTGCGATGTCCAGAGAAGGCCACAAGGATTGTGAAGTGGAATGAGGGGAAGCCCAAGGAGGAGCAGCTGAGGGCACTGGGTCTGTTCAGCCTGGAGAAGAGGAGACTGCAGGGAGACCTCATCACAGCCTGCAAATTTTTCATGAGAGGAAGAGGAGGGGCAGGCATTGATCTCTGCCCTGTGACAGGCGACAGGACCTGAGGGAATGGCCTGAAGTTTGTTTAGGCTGGATATAAGGAAAAGGCTCTTCACCCAAATGGTTGTTGAGCACTGGAACAGGCTCCCCAGAGAAGTGGTCACAGCACCAAGCCTGGCAGAGTTCAAAAAGCATTTGGACAATACCCTCAAGAACATGGTGTGATTCTTGGGAATATCCTATGCAGGGCCGGGAGCTGGACTCAGTGATCCCTGTGGGTCCTTTCCAACTTGTTCTCTGATTCTGTGATTCTGACATGCACCCCTTGTCCTGCTGAGCTCTCAGCAAGTCTGTCCCATCTCCTGGCCTCCATGTGTCATGCTTGGCACAGAGGACACATGATGCATCTATGGCTGACTCATCCTCTTTTTCTTTTTACTTTTTAAGAGTAGAATAATACATATAACCATTATTTGCTTCAACCCATCAGCCCTTTACCCCATCAACAAGGAAGCAGACCAGGACAGACAGCCACATATTATAATGGACAAACACCTCGCAGTGCAGCTGCTGCTGAGGCAGTGGCTATGTCAGTGCCCCTGTCATTTACTCACAACCCCACATCCCAGAGTAACAAAAAAAAAAAGCACAACTGTCCCTCCCACTCATATAAAACTCTCCAGCTAAGCTGAGACAGTCTCAGAAGCTCAAAGACAGGGCAAGTTAAAAATCTGACAGATAAGGTTTCTTCAGCCTTGAGCATCACTTACAGACATATACTGCTTGGTCTGTGTACCACGGCCTTTTAACAATGACATATCCACGTAAAGATTCAGGTAGCCTTACCAGCTAATTACACATCTCCTTAGGCTTTAGAGATATGCAAGTACACCAGACCTGACCACTGCTACATGAAAAGCAGAAAGTGTTGTTTGAACCACACAGTGCTGCAGAAGACCACCAGGTGAGATGTGCTGAAAACGTGGATCTGGTATTAATACAATGATTAATACATGAAAAAAGATTGAATGTTTTTTTTTAATTAGTTATCCTTGTCTCTTCTTCACGTCTATATATATTTTAAGTAGTACCCTGGTCCCACTTCCATTATCTGGCAAAATACTCAACTGGAAAACAAGTGCACATTTTATGACCCGCCCCCCCAACCTGGCTCTACCCCAAAAGGTAACCACACAAATCCAGCATGAGATCTGCCTGGTATACTCCCCAGCAGCAAATATCCCACAGCACTTCTTTCTGTTCCATGTGCTGCCTTTACATGCATAGTCCTGCCCTCCACGCACACCCAGTGCTCCCATTAATGGTAAAAGCATTTGTTATTTGGTGTTGATTGATTAACTCTAATGGAAATATTCATACATATTGTGAGAACACATACCAAAGCTTTTAAAAAAAAGATAGAGCAAGGTCCTCTCAGGACACTGTGATGGGAAACAGACTAAGAGACCTAGTTTGGAAACAAATACACTGAAGGCAACCAGAAACTTTTAACAAGTTGTTTGCCCAGACTCTCTAGTTGGCATCTTTCTTGTTAAAATGTACCTGGCATTAAATACTGACAAATATATTGCCAAATCAAATCAACAAAAAGAGTTGAAAACATAATTTGTAATTTTGTATTACAGTAGACTGGTATTAGTCCTCTATTGCTCACTTTGGTCTGGTAAGAAACCTTAGGAATCTCTACCCCATAACTTTAATGCTTCCTTTACATGGATTTTACTTGGAATTCACAAGGCAGGTTAAAATCGCTCATGATAACTTGGTCCAAGTTACTATTCTGTACCTATTTACTTCAAAGTTAACTTATTATCCAGAAGCAGAATTGTCGCTAATTTGATTTTCCACAACTTCCTGCTAATAAACATAACGCAAAGAACCCTGTCAGCATTCATGTTGTAGCTTAATAACAAAATCACTCTCTGGTAGAAAGGCAGCAAGCAGGATGTACAGACAACTTTCACTTACAAATCAGAAATTTGGTCTTGAACTATAAAACTTTAGGTCTTAGCAATCTTAAATAGTAAATCTATCATTTTAGGTAGTGGCAGACATTTTTCTACTAAACACTGAAATTATTTTCTGTAGTGTTTCCTGCAGTGCTAAGAAGTTAAGAACACCTGATGTACCCTTTACAAAAGGATTTTCCATTTATCCATGACAAATTTTTAATAGAAAGAGACAAGTTGCAGAGCTCATCCACAGTGCTGCTCTTTTACCCCACAGCTGTGATACACACCGATTTTCTAATAACTGATAAAACTCAGTGCCAGAAAGACAAACCAGATCATTCAGTCACTTCACAGGCCTTCTTATTGACATAAACATGTTACCTAATGATCACTGGAAAATTCCAATTATCAAAGCTGCATGATCTCTTCAGCAAATACATTAACCATTCAAATCTAATTTTGGTTAAACCCTCCCTGGTGATGACTTTGAACTGAATACACTAGAACAGCATAAATTTAAAAACATGTTTTTTCACAGGCAAATCTAGATAACAAAAAATGTGGCAGTGGTGGTTTTGGACTTCCCAACAGCACCACAGCTCAAACTCTCTGCTGGCCCCATCCCAAGCTGTTACTGCAATGAATCCTTGCACAAGCCTGACGAGTGTTGCAATCACTGGGTCTCAAGACAAGCCAAAATGGCTCCTCTCCTGTTGACAGTATTTCATTTGACTCCAGTGTTTGCTGGCTATGGCACTCGCCTGGAGGCAAGGCAGGAAGTTCTCACATGTAGAACCCCAGTTTTTTGTTTGTTTTCCAAGGCTGTAGAAAAGAACATGCTCATGAAACCCTATCCTGAATACTGCATACAAATGCTCTTGGACCACTCTTGCAGATGTGGATTCACACTTCACCCTTCAGATGAGAGTCCAGAACAGGTTCTCTGGCACTGAGAATAAACATCTAAACCACTAGAGTAGTGACTGGAAATCTCTAACCTCTCATTTTTGATGAAAACTGGTGATTGCACCATCATTTGTTCAGATTTCCAAACCAGAATGAAGGTGATTTATCTAATAAAGAGAAAAATAAATCTTGTTTTCTCTTTCCTTCACCCCTTGCCCTTCCCCACTCAACAGAACAGATTTTAAAAAGCTGGTTTGAATTGATAACCCATGGCACAAATTATGCCAACTTTCTTCCAAACAAGTATCATTTGTTTTTCATCCTCTAGATAAGAGACACATGCTAGTACAAAATGGTGATAAGCTGGTAAGTCAGCCTCTGTAAGTTACAAGTACTGGCACAGACCTTTAGAGTGAGATTAATGCTGAAATAAAAATAAATACCAGATTTTCCATGGTTTTGTGAATTATTTTGATCTTTACCATCCTTTAGGGCAGCATGTTTTACGATGTGACAACACAAGTGACCACTGTGAGTTGTAGGATGCATGTGGGTAGTAGATTTGTAAGTTTAACAGCTCCCTTTAGTAATGCTTTCAGGTCAAATATCAGATACAGAGAATCCTTTGTGGTATTAAACACACACTAGTCTAGATGACAAAGTACCCAGGTATCAGTAAAAAGATAAAAACACAAAGCAAAGCTTTTATTTGCTTGACAACTGAAATTCCACTGATATTCCAAGGTTAGTCAAACTGAACAACAGGCCAATCTTTAGCTACAGCTTAAACAGAAGATTTTGTAAACTACAAAATCAGGTTTGATTTCTCCCTCAGCTAGGATGTAGGTTCAATTTGGAGCTCAATGCAATGGGAAGATCTGAAATTCTTGGCACAGATAGAAGTTCAATCAGGGCTAGTTCAAGTTTATCTGAAACTGTTCTGTCCTGCTTAAAAGAGAGAACTTACTCCTGACACTCGCTATTAATTAACAGCAACTGCCAATTACAGCAGTGTTAATTTTACAGGTATTAATCCTTCAAAGCCATAATCCTATCGCAATCAAAAATATCCAAGGACAAAAAAAAAAAAGGCACCAAATGTTACTGAGCCCAAAGACAAAAAAAATAATACCTCAACATTTCCACTGAATAGTTACTTTCAGGTAACCATCTTTATTTCATTAAATCAAGTCAGATAATGTATGCGTATGCCACTATATCTAGAAGAATAGAAGATAAAATTAGTAAGTGAAACCCATTGTTAGAGATTCAATTAAAAAAAAAAGGCACAAAATGCATATGAGAATGCTGGGATCCAAGATAAAGGTGAGTAGTAAGAGCATGGCATAATTCAAAGATGTGAATCTAGGGGAAGAAATTAAAAACAGCAACAGAACTTTCTGTACTGTGGGAATAGATCAGCCTGAACACTGAGAACAGGGGAACTGCAGTAACATCACACCAGCGCCTTTGGTTAATGACGTTATATTTCCAAAGTTAATATCCAGTTACAAATTAAGGTAGCAATGTAATGGAAGTTGCAATTTAAGTTTGGTTTTAGAGTGATTATCCTCACAGCATCATCACTATACCACCAATGCAATAATGGTTTGCTGAATAGTAACATTCACAGTAAAGTATGTTAGACACCTAATTTGTAATTTTTATCAAGAGCAAACTAATTCACAGGCAAATTATTTCAAATGACCTTCAAATACAACCACAGTCAAATTAACTTCTGTCAGATTCCCAGCTCCAACTCCATTCCCAGGTCCTGTGATCTCCCTTAGACTCACACCTTTGAGTTTGTCAACCCATTTTTCACAGTCCACCTAAATACCAAATATGATGCATCTTACAGTTTCAAGGAACTTACCAGGCAAGTTCTGAAAAGCATTGGCCTCAAACCCAATACTTAGCTAAAAACACAATAAAGGTTGGGTTTCTAACTCAATGATTTTAGAACTTTTATTACATATGCTTCTTTATTCCCTTCAAGGCAATCCTTTTCAACAACAGCACCCAAAAAAAATTTGCTTCTTTCTCAAGGAAGCTTATAAGTTAGCACTTCCTCCTTGGGTCAACTTCGGTGTGTTTAAGGAAGTCAGGAGTATTTTCAATATGCTAAATTTTATTTTTTAAAACAATTTGTAAAACAAATGATCCAGTAACAGAGATAAAAAGTAAGACATCCTTACTCCAATTTAATGCTAAGAAGTCCTACAGCTAATGTATGTCAGTGCTGTGCATGTCAATGTTCACTTAAGCCCTAATAAAGTGAAGGTGTTTAAGAGATTAAAAAGTGCTTATATATTTTTCTTCCCTTTTTAAAATAGTTTGACATATGATACACATTCTTCTAAATCAGTACATGCTCTGCTACTATTTAATGTACTGAGTTTATATAAAATCTGGGGAAAGGGATGGCATTTTCTGGAAAAAGCTTTCAAGATTCAGACAAGTGTTCATTCCAGCAATGTGCACCTATGTAATTCCCTCCTCCACATCCCTATTAAATTTCAAGCTACTATAAATTCAGTAAACCTTAGTAAAAAAAGAACAAAAGCTCCCTGGGAATCTTGACAAAAAAACCCCCCAAAAAGGTATGAAGTAGAACAATTACTTTTCTAATTGATGGAGCAGCATGCAAAACCCTTCAAAATTATTGAAAATAAGCTATAATAGACCATAACAAAGAGCACATAAAGAAGCATATATTGACTTCGTTGGTCGGAGCATGGCGCTGGTAACATCAAGGTCATGGGCTTTATTCCAGTATGGATCATCCACTGAAGAGCCAGACTTGATGACCCTTGTGCGTCCCTTCCAGCCTGGAATATCCTGTGATTCTAGGATCACATGTTTGCTAGAACAACAGGAGCACTGGTTTCCACACTCCTGCTGTGAAGACAGGAGATTTTTCAGTCCCCACTTGTTTACAGTGATTTGTAATATTTTTTAGTTTTTTTAATTTTTTTTAAGAAAAGATAACAGAATCTTTAAATACAGTAATGAGAGGTCCATGCCACAGCTTCCACTCTTGCCCTGCAACCTTCTCCATCAGGTACTTAGATAAGAGGCACTGTCAGTCTAAAACAGCTGGGGCCGGGGGGGAATATAACTAAAAATCAACATGACCATACAGGTGATTGCACAGCTAGCCAAACTGGAAAAAATAGTGACTCTGCTTTTTTGACCCCCTGAATATATTTTACATTCATAAAATTTAGTCGTTTTTCCAGGGTTGGTTTTTTTCCTCTTCTTTTCCTTTTCTCCCCCCCCTCGTTTCCCCCTTTTTCGTTCTAGAGGCCACTACCCTGCTGACATGGGAGCTGTTTCACTGGGAGCAAGCGAGAAAAGCAAGGGTTTCTGCAGCCCTGCCTCTCACCTCCCACGCAGCCCGCAGCTACCACACCCCAGCACGAATTCCAGCCCCCAGCAGTGCGCCTCGCCAGCAGCGCCAGGACAACTATTTACCCAAGGAAATAGCTGTGATAAGGGGACAAAAATAGCCCGAAATGATGGAAAGCATTTTGCTGACAGATACGCTGAAAAGAGGGGAAATGAAGCTGTTAGGAAGACGGAGCGCGGGGCACGGAGGGGGACAGCGCTGCGGTGGCGGCAGTGGGAGGCCGGGCGCGTTTCTTCCCCGGCCACAGCCACACCGACGGCTGAGGCAGCTCCAAGGCAGGAGAGCTCCCCTCCACACAAGGCTTGCTGCAAGGACATTGCCTTACATAGCTCTCCCATTCACTTCCCTCCCAGAACCTGGAGGTCAAAATGAACTGCATCTACAGCTACCTCTGGGATGCACAGTAAAACCGCTGTGCACGCTCCCGCCCCAGTGCAGCCCAAGAGCTTCATTAGGGAACCCTGTGCATTTCAAATAAAAAGTATTTGTGGATCTGACAGCTTATGAAGAAGGAGATTAATACCGTTTTAAATTGTTGGAATTCAGTGCCTTTGTGCAGGGGAAGGGACAAAACCCAAACAAAGCCACCCAAGCCCCCACAGTACACAAAGAGAAGCAGGTGCTTGCCTCATCTGAAATGAAATCCATTATTTTGCCTATTAAATAGTATCCATGCCCATATCAGGCAATCAAAACATGACTTTTGTCTCTTGTATCTTTGAATATTGACTTTTTAAAGTTTCAGTACCTTCCAGGAGCAATAGCAAGATCCATTTATTGCTGCAGAACAGAAATAGCAGAGTGCTTTCATATTCCAAGGAATTCCAAGGGAAAACAGCACAAAATATAGCAACTACTGATTGTGAAAGAGGGCAGGTTTAGACGGGATATTGGGAAGAAATTCTTCCCTGTCAGGGTGGTGAGGCCCTGGCACAGGTTGCCCAGAGTAGCTGTGGCTGTCCCATCCCTGGAATTGTTCAAGGCCAGGTTGGACAGGGCTCTGAGCCACCTGGGATAGTGGAAGGTGTCCCTGCCCATGCTAGGGGGGTTGGACTAGATGATCTTTGGCGTGCCTTCCAATCCAAATCTTATTCTGTGATAAGATATTGCTGCTCCTTAATTAACAAGTTTTATTGTTTGAGAAAAGTGTTTATATTTGAGGGAAAGCCTTAAGCAGATACCAATTCCATCCAAAGTCAGTGATACTTTGGCATCTATTCATTCCAATTAACTTCAGTGTTTTTTTTCATCCATACCTGAGCTGCCAGAGCTGATCCAACTGCTCAAGTCAGTGTACATTGCACTGATTTAATGAAGGTGTGCAGGATATCTGTAGTAGCTGAGTCTACCAGTGATATGAAGTGCAGAAAGGCAGTAACTGGGAAACAGAGCTTGATAGTTGACATTTTGATAAAAATAAGCCACATTTAGACAGTGCATGTGGTAGGTAATGGGATATGCTGCAACCATTTTTCATTTAAAGTGAAAAGAAAATACTGGAACATAATCTAAATGAAGTTTTTTACATCACAATTTTAAATATGACAGAGCATTCTGTTGTGCTGCTCTTGCCTTCCTTTCATCTCTAAAAGCAACTGTACAACAGATAGTTTTAGAATGTGTGTAAGCATGAACAGCAAAAACGTTCACAATTTTTATTTGCAGTCATTTGAACTAGTAAAAATTATTTTGGGAAACAGTGTCTCTTCAGCTACACAGAGAGCACGCAAAAGTTAAGACGTTACATGAATATTGTCTTCAGGAATTTATGAACAGTAGCTGTATTTTAAGTGGCTACTACATATGCTATTATAACTTACAAGTGATTTTCCTGTAATTTTTGCAAGATGTGTCAGAATTTCATTTACAACTTCTAAGGGACTAATTTGTCCATCATAAGATGTAGGTAATTGGTCTCCCACTCATTTCAGAAAAATGACCTCTGAGGCATTCAAGTGTGGGAGCTCCACATCTTACTGAGAGTAGGTAGCTCTGCGATACAATCTCCCCTTAAAAGGCAGGAAATGAAAGGACACTTCACATGTGGTTGAATATATATAAATATATATTTTTAATATGTATATACATACACACACACACTGTTTACCACCATTAAAACACTTCATCTATTGTCTGGCATGATGCATTGTATGGAGAGACTGTCCAGATGAAAAAGAGTTGCTTTCCTAAGCAGAAGTTTATATTGTATAAACATTTCCATATAAAGAACATACATGGAATTTCCAATGTCTTATTCTAAATGAGACTGCCCTTAGCCATTGCCTTAACAATGCCCCTAATAATTCAGCTGGGCTCAGCTAAATACAAAGAAGTCCATGTTCTGACTGTACATCAGATGTGCTGAGAAATCCAAGTCCAACATAAAGAGAGGGAAAATCCGAGGCTCTGGACTATGGAGCACTGTGTTACCTTTGAGCTGTTACAGCTCTGATACCTGCCAGTATCTTCCATAGGTGATTGTTCACATACATATGAATATGAAACTCAGGCCAGGAGCACTTGATCCACAGTAAAGAACTAATAATTTTAGAAAAAATCTTCAACATCTGCAGTTAGTCTGTCCCAGAAGCAATGTGTTACCTTATCAGATAATTATGAATATTTGAGAAATATTACAAGTACACCCTCAAATCAATGCTTTATCCCTTTAAATAAAATAAAGCAATAATTAAAAGGACCATTTCAGAGGCTTTAATGTATTTCTTTAAGTGTAATAGAAACCAGGTTGCCACTTCATCAGCATCAAAGTCCAAATTAGATCAAGGAGTATGGAGGTAATAACGGCAGCAACAGATTCCCTTCCTACTCCTTTCATGGTTAAGTGAAGTTTGTTCCTTTTTTATTTTCTAAGTATGGTTAGGCGTCTCAAGCATGCCTGTTAGGATGGAAAAAGCGTGCAAATCCCAGACCTAGGACCCTGCCAAAAGTCTCTTTAGACAGTCAAGGCAGCCAGAAGTATGCTGAGAGCTTGCCAGAGCACTATTGGGTGGCTAAAATTAAATAAACAGTTAATAAAAAGATTTTGAATCAACCTAAATAAATACAAACTTATAGCTTAACTGCCTTATCTGCTTTATAAAAGAGGTCCAAGACAGCAACGAAGCCTTTGAAATGCTTTGACATCCACAAGTTCTGGACAGCAGATTTAAACAGAGGACTAAGCTATTAACTCTTTCATAAGACAAGCCTTACCTTTGGAAAAAAAAAAATAACCATTGACTGCTCTGACACGGATTTCGCTTCTTTTAAAATACAAACTCGCTCTGCCCCCTGTTGTCAGCAACTTACACCTCAGTCCTAGCAGCAGGAAGCCAACAGCAGGTCCACACTGCCAGAAATAACCAGAATTAGCTAAAACAAAAGGCAGCATGCCCAAGAAGTATTTTAGGAATACATTTGTGCATAGTGAAAAATGTCCCTAAATCATTATTTGCGTGCTTGAGGCAGTTTGCTTTCTCAGTTTGGTATTTTATTATTTTTGGAAAAATACTACCATGAACATCAAGTATACACAACTGGCTCAGTTTTTTTGGGTATTAAAATATATTAGCTGCTCTAAGAAGAAAAAAAAAAGTTTGAGGAAATAAAAGATGAGTTTTATGAATGTTCAGAAGCCTTTTCTTTTACTTTACCTCTGAATCCTTATACTGAATAAAGATCAGTGCTGAGTTCAGCCATTTAGCTGCAATTGCTCTCCTTAGCTACAACGTGAGTTTACAGCCCAGTTTTGATAATTAAACAAGTGCACTAATTTGTCACTGATGTTTTTCCATATCACAAAATCACACAAACTCGCTGTGCCCAACCTGCAGTGAGAAGATCAAAACCAGATCTGCACCCATCAGGATAACTCAGGAAGCTCCCCAGACTTCTCCTGCCCGCAGAGCTTCCCGTGGTACCTGGGGAAGATGAGGATAAATAAGGGGTAAAGAACTTTTGTGTAACCAAACATGATCCAACAGAAAAGGAATAACCAAAATCTTAGATCATGGCATTCCTAATGAACATGTTATGTTGCTATCCCTTCAAAAATGAAGGGGCTGATAAAACAAACTCACCAGTGACAGAAATACACATTTCCTACCTCCAAGTGCAGTTAACAATAATATTTGCACTCCTGTGTTCTTCTTGGAATAGAATTGTTTAAATAGGCAGAAGAAATGGCTTAGTGGGCTAATCTCAAGTGAAATACTCCTTAAATCCAGGTTTAAATGCCAGTGGGGTCACTTACTTTTCTCCTTTCCAGGACAGAACAGATGAACATAACTCAGGGATAGCTGTGGCTTCCAGGTGGTGCAAATGGAAAGAGAAACTTTAATAGCCCACCAGAGCAACTAGGAATCTGTTACATCTATCCTAAAAATCAACATTTCTCTGTTGCTCCAGAATTTATTTTCTGGTTGTGGTCTTTTTCCTCCTCAAGTACCATTCCTTCCCTTAAAAAGCAGTTGCAAGCTATTTATTTTCAGTACTCCGGCTTCATGTTCTACAAACACTTCTAAATTTTGCTGATCTATTATTTTAAAGCCACTTGAATTGCTCACTTTAAATCCAGAGCAGGACTAATATCTTTATATATTTATTTACTGGCATCCTTACTAGCTGCACTTTGGCAGTGATATTGATTAACCCTATTTTGTTTGTGAAACTGTACCTAGCAAAAAATAATAAATAACACAATCATAGATAACAAAACTAAACTAAATGAAATCACACTGGAGAAGTTAATGATACCTACTTTCTATTAATCTACAATTATCTCCTTGTAAACATCTTTTTTGCATCACAGCGTCTTCCCATGGGACAACAGAGGAAATCTTAAGTATCATCAAGAAATACATTATGCCTTTGCCTGTTGTATTAAAGTGCCCATAAATACCAAATCTATAGACCCAAGAGCAGTTTTGGTATTTGTTTCCCCATGCAAAAAAAACCACAAAAACTGGCAGGAGGCTGAGGCTCTTGGCATCTTCTAGCTCCCTGACCAGTAAGCAGAGTGGAGATGGATATATAAACTAATGTGTGAATCTACCGTTTGAATAAGAACTAAGGATTTTTTCTTCTTTATACATTTTTAGCTAATACGCTCTTTAAGTGCATATTTAGAAAACATCCATAGCATAACAGGCAAGAGCTCTTCTATAATCCTGCTCTGTCATGCAGTTAATTTATCTGGTTTAAAATACAAGTACAGAAAAACTGTGCCTAATGCATCAGTCTTTCTATATAAACCTAAATTTTAGAAGCTACTGATGAGGAAGGTTCATGAAGGGGGATGACTTGGCAGATATTCCTGATTACATGGAATCCTTAACTTTAATTGCAAAACATCTGAATTACCTTAAAATCTGCATTATTAATCTAGCAAAAAAAGCATTGCACAGGTCTTTGTCTGGCTTTTCCTCGTTTGGACACTTGGACTACAACTTTGAATGACACCCCTCCAAGCAGGGAATGAGAAAGGAAAAACCTCTAATTTTGTTGCTGTAAACCAATTAGCTGACCACATTTGTAGAGGAAAAATTAAGTTTTAAAATTGTGTGGCTGGTTGCTATTTGGCTTCTCAAGTCTTATACACACTTGTATTAAGACTACCACTACCACATTTTTGATTTAGTTTAACACTACACTGCTAAAATACACAAATCAGTATTTTAACAAGAAATTTGTTTCTGCAGCTGCTAAAGGGGAAAGAAAAAAAAAAAAAAGGTGACTTTAACACCTGAACAGCAGTTTTCTAACATAACTAAGCCAATTTAACAGTTTCCAGAAGCAGGACTGGCACAGCGGCTGCACCCACAGCATTTCACAATTCCTTTTCTGCTGCTTTAACCTCTTGTGCAGGCTCATATAACTGGCTTGGACAACAAAATCATCCACTACGAGGAGTGTCAAGAACTATTGTTTCCTCCAAGGGAAATTATGAGGGTGGCTCCATCCCCTCCTGCCTCCCTGCAAAAGGGAAACCCTTGAGCTGTAATGGATTTATTAGCAGTTTTATAAGCTGCTTTTATTAGCAGTTCATCAGCTCATCACACAATCCTAGAATGGTTTGGATGGAAGCGACCTTTAAGATCACTTCATTCCAACCCCCCTGCCATGAGCAGGGACACCTTCCACTATCCCAGGTTACTCAGAGCCTCATCCAACCTGGCTTTGGACACTTCCAGGGATCCAGGGGCAGCCACAGCTTCTCTGGGCAACCTATGCCAGTTCCTCACCACCCTCACAGGGAAGGATTTCTTCTCAATATCTGACACAAACTTGCCCTCTAGGGAGAGGGCTTCACTCCAATTCATTAAAGGAAAGCAAAACACACCTTCCAGCTTCCAGGACAGGGAACACACAGGAACCATAATTCAAAATATGGGAAAAGTTTTTGAGAAAGAAATAAACTAAAATAAAAACTGACTTTAATGTTGGTTCAAAACTACCTGCAATTACATTTAGTGAGTTAAGCGTATCACAAGTCCAGGAAAAATTATAATCATTTCAGAAGCCTAAAATTAAGGTATTTCCTGTCAAAAGCTTTGTTTCTGATCAGAAGCATTTTAAGCCAATATATGTATTCATTTACTAGTTTAAAATCTTCCCTCAGTTTTTCATCTATATTTTGATATTCTTATTTAAATTTTCTAGCATTAGCTTGCCCGGTGGGCCCTTCAACCTCTTTTCTGAGCCACTTCAATATGGAAAACTTGGCTCAGAGTATGCATTTGTTCTTGTAGTTGCCAAGGGCAGAGGTAGAGTCAAATCCAGCTAGCTGACTGTTGCAGAGAGACCTTTCAGCACACTGTGATTTCCCAACTGCTATTTTCTGCAGTATTTATCAAATTAACTCAACAAAATAGCTTTATATGGGGTTCCCAACAGATATACACAGCCAGGACTTCTACATTCCCTTTCCCCTGTGATGCTATTAGCTTGTCATTAACTCCTGTCCTGGGACTAACACAAAAGGCAGAGGAGGAAATGATGCCTCGTTATTATCCCTCCCCACAGCAAGGGGCCAGAAACATTTGTGCTGCTCTTAGCAGAGACAAGGGTTCATCCTAAAGAGGCATCACCAACCCACGCCTGCATGGACCACTGCAAAGACTGAGGCAACCCTACAGATATGGCGCCAGATGTACAAAAACAGCACATAGTAGTATTGAGAAATTATCATGGTGTTCTAAAGAGACACTGATTTAATGAGTTGGTTAAAAGATCCTCTTTGGAGGTCAACTAAACTAAAACTAAATACAAACAACATCCTTCAGAGAGCAGAAAAAAAATAAGGTTAATTTAGAAAAGCCCTGAATTCTTCCCTTCTTCTATGTAAAACCGAGTTTAAAGATGTAATACCATAAATCAGCTGGCTAGCCACAGGCATCAGTTTTGTACTGCTTGCTTGGCTGTTTTCCCTCCATTAATTTAGGAGGGCAGAAAAGAAAAAATAACCAAAACCAAACCCAAAGTTCAGTAGCAATCCATAAATATCAAATCAGGCTGGCTTTAGCTGCCAAGATCTGCTTGTTGGGTTTGACTTCAAAAGATGATTTCTGGTTATAAATCAAGTGAGCAATGTGATTCAGCCACCTCTGGAAAAGAAGCATCTGCAAGAAATGAGGGCACTATCCACCACTGGTTTTCCTGAAGGAAAAACCTCTTTCCCATGAAGAACAGCTATTCTTAAAGCCTTTGGCTATTCTTCCCCTTTTAATCTCTTTTCTGTTTTCAATGACCTCTGTTGCCCCCAGCAATGAGTTTAACCCAACTTTTCATGTGAAAAAACCACAAGCCTACTCACACAAAGGACTTATCAGACAGGTAAGACCTCAGGATGGGACAATAAGAGAATCACAGGATGGTCTGGGTTGAAAGGAATTTTAGAAGTCATCCCAACAGCAGGGACATCTTCAGCTAGATCAAGTTGCTCAGTGTTTCAGATAGATCAGGATGGGGAATCCACCGCCACTCTGGGCAACCTGTGCCAGTGTTTTTCCACCCTCAGTGTATGGCCATGACCACTGTAAGATAATGACAGCCCAGTTCCCAGAGTCAGTTCCAACCAGCTTTTTGCTCCTAACACTTGACTTGCAAGTCAGGCTCTGCACAGCCACACCTCTGCATTTGTTTGAGTACGTATACATTTTTACAAGACTTTTAACTCCAGCATTATACAATATCTTTCAATCCAAAGCTACATTAAAAACTCACCTCTGATTGCTGTTCCAAGTCAACATCTACATATTCCAGTTAAACGTCAAATATCCAGTTACATTTCAAATTAATCTGCAATTTATAACTTGGAAGTCATCTCTGAGGCACCAACAGTGCTCTTTTCTGCCTGCTCATTTTCAGTGAGTTAGTTTAATGAATTTTTAAAAATAAGTCAGCATACTGAAACACAGAAGAATAACTCAGCAAATTTGGGACAGACTAGGTAAAGTGGATTATAGCAAAATACACATTTTGTTTGTTAGTCTTAATGTGAAGCTCTGTAAATTATCAGTGTCTCAGTACTTGCAGAACCCAGCAGAGGGCAGGTTCTGCCCTTCTAAACAGCGACAAAATCCTATTGAGAATGGTCTGCTGCCATTCAGATGGAAAATGCCCTTCACCTAACAGATCCACCTCAACAAGCACTGGGAAAAGAATTATAATTTAAGATTTCCTTTTACAGTTCAATACCCACCTGGAGCTATGTTCCAACCAATTTACAAGACAAACTGGTTAACTCAGACTTGCTTCAGTGCGCTTATGAGTCAAACCAAGCAAGAGCCACAAAGTTACTGCTCTGATATACAGGCAAATTATACATCCAAACATGAACTGTAAATACATCCACCATATATCCTTCCCATCAAGAATTCTAGGGACAGATGAAGGATATACATAACTTCTCTGCCCTGTAACATTTAGCAAGAAGAGATTATTTTTGCCATGTGCCATCACAGTTAAAGCATTTTTCTTAGGTAGCTGATATATTTTATAAGGAAAGACAATCTTCAGTTAGATACTCACAGGATGTGCATGGGTGAGAGCGAAGAGAATTAATACTTGAAGAGTATACACTTCTCCTCACAGTCACCTTTAAGAGTCCATCTAAGGAGATATTTACAATATTTTAGCAACATTTTATATGTTATGACTTATACTACATGAGGAAAACAACTACACCATCAGGGCAACTCTATCCAGCTTGTTCAAGTCACCTGTCTCACACCTTCCCTCTGACACAGAACTCTCCAGGTTTTCCCTTTACCAACCCATTTGCACACTGAACATCCCAAGAACAGTGCTACTGAGAAAAAGCATCCTGTAGAAAATCCTGCAAAGCTGTTTTACAAATCCACTGGATGAAAACTGTCAGTCTAGATGCATCATCTTTGGGTTCCTGGTTTAGTATTTCGTCTGTAATTTCAAACAGATTCATAATTACTTTGAAAAAAAAAGTTCTGTTAACATGCTTTAGTAAATCTTAGGACACAAATTCCACTAAGAAATAAGTTCCATTTGAAATAAATTTAAAGTGTTGAGTATCTGCAGATACCTGCAGAATTACTGAAGCACAGCCATGACCAGGGCTAGGGGAGAATGTGATAGACTGTGCTTCAGCAGATAAATCAGAACAGTCTGAGTTCTGCTACGAGAAGCACGCCAGGATAGTCACAATAATTATTTTAAGCAAACAAACCTCTTAAGTGTCAATACTGAGAATACAACCTCATTGAGGTGGGATAGCCTCTGGAGTATGTTGCCTTGGAAAAAGAAAGAGCTGAGACAACCTTCCTGGGCACATTTTCTCCCAAATCAGTGTATTTTGGGGAAAGCAACAGCTCTAATCTGAGATTATGCCTTTTAGCTGGGATGTACTGCTGACTCCTTTACTCCCTTACCCTTGTAATAGACAAAATGACAGAGACTCAGTGTGAGCACCTACAAGAGTAATAAGGGAGAGAAAAAAAGCCTCTCCCTCCCCTTTCTTAGAGATCAGAAAGTAAACTATGATACGTTTAAACTGAAACCAGCCTTCATACGTATTATCAAGTGTTAACAGCTATTAATAAAGTCTATAAAGGAATAAGAACACAGCAGCATTAAATAATCCAGTTAGCACTGTCACTGTTTCCCTGTAAAAAAAGAAAATATATATATGCAGTGAACGCTGTGTTGGTTGCAGCTGTGTCTCATACACACAAGAGATTTCTCAAGGGTTTTATGGCAAATGACCAAGCTGAGGATTCTGCCAAAGGTTGTATTTATCACTTTTGGGTGGGTGGAGAGAGACCTGTCTCTAGATTACCTCATTGTTCCTCATGAATCAGAGAGAGGACTGTGTGTCAATAAAAGACATCAGCACTGTGCAGCATCTAAACCAGCAGGCAAGTGTTAAACATTAGGTGTCCTTCCCCCACCGCACTTCTGCTAATTTTGAAAGGGGAGATGCCAGACAATATTTCAATCCATTTTCAGAGGTTTAAGTAAGAATAAAAAGATTAACAATGCTAAACTACCAACATATAATCTATAAAGTACAAATTCTCACTGCCACAAGTTCTTCTCATGTATTCCATCCATTTCCTTTCCAGCGCTCCTGCTGGAAAGTAACCTTTTATCCTGCCCTCAGGCAATAAAAAAGAAAAAAAAAATCAACATGGGCAAACCTGGCAGTCACTGATCTGTGCCTCCCTGCCATCTGCACCCCGTTCAGCTGCTCAGGGCTCCCCCAAGTTGCCCCTGCCCATGCTCCCCTCCTAGCACCCCCACCCGCTCAGCCCAAACACCCCACTCCCCTTTAGTAGCGTCATTAATAATTTACCAGCTGCAAGAGACAAAGAAAACACTCTGGTGACACCACATTGGGGCTGCTGAGATTTCACCAGGATTGTGAAGCTGAGGGAAATACCCAAAACATGGAGTTCATGAATTCGGTACACAGCAAAGAGTGAAAATTTAAAATTAGGTATAGACACAACCTTTTAATTGTCAGCATGGATCAGATGAAGAAAAATGAGCAGACCTGAAACAAATACACACTTAGGAGTGCAGCCTGTCACAGCTGTCAGGATAAAATAAATTTACAGGTTATGCTTCTTTAAAGCAAATTGCTGCAATATAATTTACTAATTTGAACCACCTTAGTGCTGTGAGTTTAAAAGATTCTCAATGGGCATATTGCCTTGTGGTTTTTATTTTGACAGAAAGTCTGTTATATTATTTTTTATAACTAATTAGAGCACTAATTACTGTTTCTACTGTTTTGTTAAGTTCTGGAAAATACTGAGTAAAGGAAAGAGAACAAGCTATGGAGATGGAAACAGTAGTTTTGATCATTTAATTAGGCTGGCTATAAGGGTCTTAGAAACAGCCTGAGATGACAGACCTGGGAAAGGGAAAATGTGACACTTCAGCTGTGACTGGAAACTACAGACAACACAAATGGTTAGTTTTTAATTACATGAGTTTGGAAGATTACTACAGGCTATGACCTGCAGATTCCATTAGATTTGCTGTACTAAGTAGAGTTGGACTCAACTATTGTGTGCACAAGAGGCCATCAAGAAATCCTGGAGGAACTGGTTTTGCTTCAGCAGATGGCCCCATTTCCCTCAGAGCAGTGACCAGATATCCACACATGGTGGACATCCTCAAGCCTTTAAGATATAATTATGAGGAACTGTAAGAAAACTCTTACATTTCTATAGTCACACAGACATACCAGCAAATCCTCCAAGAAAATTAAATTATCCTCAAACCTCTACAGTAATCAGATCATCCAGCTCAGATAAAAGTATTTTGTCAATAAGCAGTTTTCCATGGCTTGCTGCAAAAGAGCAATGTTATGTGAAACTGGCAGACGACCAAGTCATAGATTCAGCTTGATTTTATTTGATAACACCAAAATCAGTCCCCAGCATGTAAGAATGTAATACCCTCTAAATTACCTGTTCATTGGTGGCATGGATGGAAGCAGATATCCCTTCAGATTCTTTCCTGACAATGTCTTGCAAGAGGTTAGTCAGCTTTCTGAAACAGCCCACTGTGGGAGGGAGTCAGCATAGGACTGCATCAAGGTCTTCCTCAGAACACTTTCAAAGCAGTCAAGTAGTAAATACCTGCCCTTTAGGATTTTAATGAATTTAGTGCTTAAAAACTGTCCTGCAATAAAACATTCAGTGGAGCACTTAAATCTGAACTGCTCTTGGTAGAAACACCAAACTCTTCTCCAGCCAAGTGACTCCTGCCAGACGCACACCACTGTCAGTCTTTAGTCACACAGCTTTTTATACAAGGGTTTGCATTGGAAGAGATCTTTAAAGATTATCTTGTCCAACCCCCCTGCAATGACCAGGGACTAAGATCAGGCTGCTCAGGGCCCTGACCAGCTTAACTTTTAATGTTTCCAGGGATGGGGCATCTACCACCTGTCTGATTGGTATTTTACCATCTTCATTGCAAAAGAATAATCTTTTATCTAGTCTGATCGACCCTGTTTCAGTTTAAAACAATATTACCTCTTGTGCTATTGCTACACGCCATATTCAAAAATCTGTCCCCATCTTTCTTATAAACCCCTTTAAAGTAAAGTACTGAAAGTCTGCAATAAGTTCTCCTTTCCTTCTGCTGGTGGTCACCCCCAATCTGTCAATCTGTCTTCATACAGGAGATTATCCCTCTGATCATTTTTTGTTCCTGGAGAGTAGCGATAAGGAACCAGGCAAAATTCTCTCTGGGAGGCTTTAAACAAGTTATTCCTCTCCTGGCTGGCAGAGTATCAGGCCAAGAGAATGATCTTGGCATTGAATATTTGAGGTCATTAAATATTCATATTTAAAAATATGTGGTGTACTTTTAATTAAGTCTGTCTTCAGCAGTTTCCAAGTAACTTGAAAAATTGACACTACCAATATTAATTAGTTTGGCAGCATCAGCCGCCTGGTTTTGTTCTTTGTACACGATGGATCGGTGGATATTGTTCTACAGACAATTACTATCAGAATTACTATTAACAGGTAATGGCTACAAAATTAGTCAGTGATTGTTTCTGTGTGCATCTGTTCTTCCACAAGGTGTATTGGTTTTGCATTAAACCAGCTCAAGAGAAGTAAAATGGAACAGAAATTGTACAGGGAACTCCTTGGCAGGAGATAAGCACAGAAGCTAATATTGATTGCATGGGTTTCCAAAGTACATTAGCAACAAATGAATGCAGCTAACCTTTAAAGCCTGCAGGAGTAATGGGAAGGACTCACTTTAGGAATGAGATTGGGTAAGTGCTGTGTTTCAGCTCAGCAAAAGGCCTGACAATTTTATAATTATATTTCTTGTACTTTGTAGCACACCATAAATGGCAAAGCTTTTGGTCTGTGCTAACAGTTGGACTCCATGACCTTAGAGGTATTTTCCAACCTAAAGTACTCTGTGATTCTATGATTCAAGACAAAAGCAATAATTCCTTCCAGTTTTACTCACAGGGGTTTCTATTTCAATGAATGAATGCTGCTTCATGCTACTAAGAGAACATTAAGAAAGAATACCTGTAAAAGGAATATATTTCTGTTTACTGTCTTTTAAAGGCTATTTCTTTGCATTACCTGAAATTACTGCAAGAGGAGACATAATAAAAAAAAAATCTTCTAATCCCAGTGCACATTTAGATCATCTCGTCTTGTCTCCATCTTTTACATCCATAAATAAGGACATAAAACACAAAAAGAAAGAGGTGATTTCTGCTGCATGGAATGAAGGCAAGGAAACTGGTTTGGCTCATTTCTTGAAGTTCATTTCACAGCTGAATTCCTTTTTATTACTAACTTTTCATTTAGCCATATCTAAAATTGTTTAGATCCACATAAATCTGGGGACATGATTACCACTACAGCTCTCTAACTACCCAGCTGTGTGAGACCAGTGGCTGGCTGTGACTTCAGCCTACAGACATTAATCCTATTCTCCGTCAACTAAAAGGATGTTTTAAAAAAATAAAAGTATCTTGCTGTTCTTCATAAGCAGCATGAAGCCACCCTTTTGGCGACATAATATGTCCTTCTGTGGTTAATAAGTATGATGGCTTGTTAATTAGTTGGCTAATCACTTTCCACATCTATCATCATCATTTCACAGAGCAAGTCATTTTTGAACTACAGACAAAATCAAGGAAGAAAATGTTCATTTGATGTCATGACAAAGTACACTCATTTCAGCATTTTTTAAAACATCATTTTCTGCCCTTTTTCAAAACATGAATACTTTGCAAAGACAAACTAAAGCGGCCTGAAGTCAGTGGAGACACTGTTCAGTCAAGGTAACATTTAAATTTCACATGGAGCTTCAACATTAGAATAAAGTTTATATTTTTTAAAATTATATTAGAGCAAGAGTACCATTTCAATATAGAGAGAAAACATTTCAAGAATTATTAGTGCCATAAAATTTGTATTTTTTTATATACAATTTTCTGACAAGAATGCTAAGCTGCACAGGCATTTTATATAAAGCAGTGCTTTCTCCTCTAAACTCCCCAGACTTTCAGGAGTCAGCCCAAATGGGAAAGATTGTGTCATCTTAGACAGTAAACATCAGCTTTAAGTAAGATACCAGGTGGCTTGGATCTCAAATCAATGATAGCATCCAATTATTACAAAATAAAATGACCCTCTGAAGAAAATGGCTCCCATGGGCACCACAAATCAGAGGGACATGTTTTCTTCTGGCATGTTCTGCATTTTAAGTCCCTACAAATGTTACTAATGACCTGTCATCCTGCATGAAAATATATGATACCTGCTGAAGGCACCCACAAATTCGTGAGTAAGCATATTATACATATTCTGTGTGATTTCTCTTCGCCATCTCCAAACAGATGACCAAATGACAGTTTTAATAAATTACATTCAGTAATTTACAGTATTCAGCACATCTTTTTATTATATGCTTTTTATTTCCATTTACAAACATGAGAAAGGCTGACAACTCCCCTACCTTTCTCTGTACTGGCTGAAGTTCTTGGAGTTACAATGTATACATTCTATGCTTAAATTCCCAGGATACCTAAATGGTACAGGCAGTTTGTCTCTAGTTTCAAGGAAAAGCAGATGATACTTCAATAATGTGGGTCTCTGCTCTTTCTCTGTCTGTGAAGTCCGTCTTTGCTGTTGCAGTTTTTTAAGTCTGTGCTCTACAGAGTTGCTCAAATAGCCTGGAAAGTTTCATGCTTATCTACAAATAGATGAATTCATGCCAAGGTACAACACAACTAAATGGGGAGGACCTTAAAACTTTGGCAGGAATTTTAAGGTTTGACAGAAGATGATTGTGGATCAGGTGAGTGAAAAAAATACCATAGGCCACAATTTGAGTTTGTTGCAATACCCAGACTTAAGGATTGGGCTATCACATCTGTTCTGTGAGCCAACTCAGATTACCACTGGTGTAGCTAACAGCTGGCTGGCACTAGGAGGATTCTCCTCATAGAGACTGCAAACAACAGGTTTAGAATGTAATGTAAAGAGAAGGGAAAAAAACCAAACCAAACCAAACAAAAAAAACCCAACAAAACAAAAACCAAGTTCACCACTCCTCAAGTTGATATATTTATTAGATCAGTACAGAAGGAGGTTCCTCTTGCCACATGGCACAGCAGCAAAGCCTGGTTTATAGCAAATTTCAGTATCTTAGTTTTACCTATTCTACTCTTACTGTGTCCAAAGGGGAAATTTAATTCCTTAAGGAGTCCCACTGAAATCAGACCAAGCAAAGAGACAATCTGAATTGATTGCTATTAAAAAGAAATTAAAAAAAAAAAATTATTTAGAGACTCCCCATGCTTGTTAGTACCTTAATACTTTTATTCCCTGACAATAAATAAATCTATTAAATGGCTAACAGAAGTTCTGTGAACCAGTTCCTGTTTAGAAAGCAGTGTTGCAATTACACTGATATACTTTCTCAGCATGCAGAATCAAGCTAATCTTATTTGACTCAAGAAAACATTAACTCTTACTGCACTTTATGGCAACAAATGCCAGCAGTTCAATGAGACAGTCTTAGCACCGTTGCCACTCCCACTGGGAATGGGTTAACTGCAAGAACAAATGAAACCTTAAAATTTAAATTTAAGTGACTTGTGAATACTGTTCCATTGCTCATTTTAGCACTAACACATGAATCTGCTCAAAGCCACTAAAACACACAGAGTAATAAGACAGAGGGAGATTTAAACAAGGCTGTTTTGCTTCTTCCTGCTCAAATACAGGGGCTGGCTTGGGTCTGTTTCTTTTACCAAGCCACTAATGTACAAAACTTGCATACACGTCCCTGAATTTTGAATTTCCTTCTGCCCATCCAGTCACAGCAATGGTTGGGTAATGGGGATGCAGAGGTTAAGATGGATGGGAAGCACAACTGCCTACTGCCACTTTACTGCAGAGCTCTGTATCCAGCTGTATGGGAGACATCAAAGACCATTCTCTTGGCTTTCAGGTTACCCAGTTTGCACACATATCAGGCATCAGGGATGCAGGATAAGGAAGTCTGGCTTCATGACTGCTTGCTGCCATAATCTTCTGATAAACCTACACTGAAAATGTGAAATGTACCCCCTTCAGATAAGCATATTTGTACCCAGGGTTTCAGGCACCCAGATACAGTTACTGTGTTTGTAGCCTTGTATTCAGGAAATCAGTATAACAGAGAGCATGTAGGAAGAAAGGCATGACCCTTGTGCACATCCATAAAAACCATCCCACCCTTGATTCAGGTATTTTCTTTGATCAGCATATCTTTCAGAAATATTATTATTTCAAACTCTATAAAAAAAATATCTACTTCAAACTCAATTTTATACCATTGAACTACAATGAGCCTACACATTCTTGTTCAGCTATATTTAGACTCAACCCTTTGGATAAAGTGCATCATAATAATACAATGTATATGTAACTTTCCTCCTACTTCATATATGCAATTTGTAAGTGACTAGCAGCTTGCAGTTCTGCTGTTTCCCTTCCAGGAATCTAAAAATACTTTATAATGGGGAATTTAACTTCAGAGCACTTCTGTGAATGAGATGCAGCTCTTGGTATTTCCTTCCATTCCATATACAATGAAGCTATAGCAGAGAAGGATTACATCAAAGGACAGGTAGAAGTTCATTGATGTAGCTGAAAGAGTCCTTCCTACATGTCCCTCTTGCCTCAAGAGCAGAAGTGTTAGGAAGCAATTCTTATTAAGTATGGAGTATATTCAGGTAAATGAACCTGAGCCCTGAAGGATTTGCAGGCCCTAAACTATTTCAAGCTGCAGAGACCTTTTGGATCGAGTGATTTCTTGCACTCAAAGCAGTGGTACTTGAATTTATGGAAAGAGCAGAATTAATTTCTGCTTCTATCTTCACAGAACACGTGCAGAAAAAATTAACCCTCTGCCTACAGCCAACAGGAGGATGTTTCAACCATGTACCCTGGCAGCTCTGCAGCATCAAAAGGGATAGAAAAGAAATTGTAGCAGCAGTATAAAGCACCCTGTTTCCACTGCAAATAATTTTCTTCAGAGGAGGTTTCAGGCTTAGGTTCTGCAGGAGATGAGAAGCCCCTTAGGTCAGCTAACCTTAGGGAAAAGAGACAGGTCCAAAAGAAGAGCCTGAAATTTCAGCTCTCTGCTACACAGCAACCTAGAACAAGTCAAAGTATATGTCAAAGTATCCCACAACAATCATTATTTTTCATTAAGTTCTTTGATTCCCATTAAATCCCTGTTTATTTGTTGGTTTGGTGTTCTTGTTTTCCCATCATTATCCCTCATTAGAGGAACATTTCCCAAACTCCAGCTTCCTAGAAGCAAAATGTTTGCTTGCTTCTCCCTCAGCTGAAACACATTTCCTGGAGTTTAATAAATAAATAAATGAAAATCAATGATAACAGATGCCATAAAGCACTGATATTCCACTACCAGAGTTCTACCATGAGGTCATGCCCCCAGGGATTTACTGATGGATGACCTCACCTTGCCTGCTTACTGAATAAGCCACATATGAACAGAAGAGAATCATTCATGAGGATGTTACAATACTCAGAATCAAAAATTCCTCAAACTGTGTCCAGGCATGTTTCCTTGCACTGCCACAGCGCTGCATTTCAAATGCCAAAAGGGAACAAAACTCTCTGTGGATCACCAGACCCTGCGATCAAAGCAGTCAGCTTAATCTGAACCATGATTTATTAATAAGGAATAAAGAGAATGCAAATAAACTAGTTATAAAATGGGTTTATAAGAGCCAAATTCCCAAAGTAAAACTTTAAGCAATATTCAAGTGATTATCCATCTAATTAGGAACACATAGACAAACAACAGCAGCCCGATAGCCAACTTCAGTGCAGTTAACATTTAAAATACAAACCCCCTGCATGCATAGTATGGCAGCAGTGCTGGAGTCAGGTGGTGTGTGCTCAAACAAAAAACTAGAAAGCATCTGAACCAGTTTAGACAATTCCATACGATCCACAGAGAACACCAACAGAGCCCACTGGACACGCTGCCCTTGCACCCTCCAATGTGCTCTTCATGGATCGGCACGATGAGGTATAAAGTTAATTTTTCAGCTCGTATCCTTTTGGATGGATCAGATTACATATTCTGCACTCACATATTTTACTTACACTTAAAAATTCATACAGTAATGAAATAATCTGCTTCCAGAAGCAGCAACGTAATTTAAAATAATTATGTTTTATCATTACAGAAAATGGGAATATGTCTCAGAAGTTGATGCAGCTCTACTCTGAGGAGATGCCAGCCATACTAAATGGTCAGAAGACCATCTAGCTCTGCTGTCTATGTGCAGAACAAAGTTTTAGCTACAAGAGCAATGTAGAGGTGATTTACATTAGAGATTTCAACAACTCTTAATTTTTCCATCTGTAAGTAGAAAGGTTCACTAAACCATCTCTTTAAATGCTCCAAACCTGCTAAGATTTCTGAAGTATTTTCTTCATTTTGATGGCATCCAGAGCACCTGTTCAGTAAACAATATTTATTAATAAGAAAATATTTAGCAAACAATAATAATTCAGTAAATAATATTTATTTTAAAATAAAAAATGTAAAACACCAGATTTTACAGGTTAAATCACTTCAATTTCAACAGCATTTTCCAGCAGTTGGCCAGGCATGACATGCATTTAGAACATCAGCAGATCACTCTCAATACTTATCAAAGCACAGTATTTTGAGGGAAAACAAGTCCAATCACATATGCTGCCTAATTGATTTGAAATCCACCAACCAGATGTTGACCAAATGAGATATTAAGGCCTGCATTTTCATTTTAAACACTGCTATTTCAAAAAGGCAATGGCTCATCCAGTCAGGCTTAGCAACATCTAAAGAAGCATACACTGAAAACCCCACAGCTTCAATAAATTACACTATTTCCTAGTTTAGAGGCACAGAATCATTTGCCAGATTGCAAATGTTATACTATATACAAAGGATACATGCAAAAAAAAAAATCTTAAAACAGATTAATTTAAGGGAAAACACAAACAGTATTTACCATCTTTTAAAACTGTTCACTGAATTCTTATTTACAAAGACATGATGGGAATCTTCAGGGTTACAGCACACAACAACTGTCTGTATAAAAAGTGCCAGCCTTGATGTTAACAAGATGATAAAATGACTGGTATGTGTATAAGTAGTATTAAAATTGAACTGAATTATGCTGAGATCCAGACTTAGAGAACTGATAAAAGCGCTTGCTACCGAGTACAGCTATTGGACTGGAGGGTGAGGAGAGAAAAGGACAAACAGTAGTGAGGGTGTGAAGGACACAGGCCAGCAAAGGCACCCTACTGAGAGCCAAAATAAAGCAAGCTCGATGCATCATGGATGGGAAATGCACCCGTATATACTTGATAAGGATCCAACTGGCTACTGGGCAATGGAGTTGGGACAGGGTTCCTGTAAATGCAGCTGAGATCTGCATTGTGATGACTGCTGATGGCCAAGATCTCATGGCAGCTGAAGGTTATGAAGTGATGGAAATCAAGACATTTTTTAAAGCAGGAAAAACCAAGACTGGATCCTGAACCCAGTTACTGTTTTTACAACTGCACTGATGCCATATGCCATGTCCATGTCTACGAGTTCTGCCTTGCAGAGAAAAGCTACTCTGAGGCAGGACCACACATTCCCTTCCATTGGCACCAACATCCCTCTGGACTCCACCACGACTGCAGACATCAAAATGTGATCAGTGGAAAACAACCTGCTTTATTAAAATTGGACGAGCTATATAACTTTAACATTTATGTTTTGCTTTTAAAACACCTGCAATACCATAATTGGCATTATATTTGACATTTGTGACTGACTAGAAGCACGCTTACATTAAAGGCATTACTGTCTAGCCGGTAGTAGAGGTAAGCAGGGATTTTTGTACTTATTTAACACTTTAACGACACAGAAATAATAAGGGTGTCAACATATGATAAAATGGTTCGGCTGCCTTATTTTTGTTTAAAAGCACAGTGCAGCTGACTTCCGTGAAACAATATCCATCTTCTACAATTGCACAGACTTGCTTGTTTTATTCTTATTGAAATTCCCTTTAATTTAAGGCCTCTTGATTCAAAAAGATTAATCTCAGATAGTGTAATGGCAATAGATTCCTTTTGCAGCACCCTTCTGCTGGGAGAGACACCATTTTCTTTCTTTCTAAAAAGATAGCACATAGAACTGCACTCCATCAAGTAAATAATTAAGACAAGAAGCATAAACTGAGATTAGAAAAAATGCTGTATGTAAAATTATGTTATGCCCTGAAATTTGCAGCTTCCTATAGCAGAGGCATAACTCCTGCACAAACAGCTAAGCTGGGCTTCCAAACCTTGACTAAAATCTTTAGCCTTGCTGAGAAGTGACGGAATGAAAAATATTTGCATAAGCTTCTAACTTGAACGAGCATAATGTAGGTGAAGCATGGGAATGCAAAGCAGTTTTCATCAAGACACAGTTATTCTGAAACACAATGTTACTTATTAATTTAAAAAATAAGATACATGTCCTGAGAAGTCATTTAAGACAACAGAGTCTTAAAAATACATACGCCTCCTACATGTTTTAAAATAATTGTCCTCACCTTCCAAAAGCAACTGTCTCACAAGGCAATCCTGGTGCAGTTGGTGTTGGGAATGGAATGCTAATCCTGGAAGCACAGTGTCTGCATATGAATGAGCCCCTCTTTGGGTTCTTAACATTTAATAATTTTTGATAAATGCCATAAACAGGCACACTTTATCCAGCACTGCTGAAATCAGAAACATTTCCTCCCATCCTGGCAGTTTATACAAAGGAATGTTATTTGTTTCCTGCATTACCGGCTGGAAATTTGAAAGTGTGTTTTAAGCTAAGGGTTGGTCCTAGTATTTTCCATATCAAAGAAAGAAATCCATTTTGCAACTCCTCACATCACTAGTTTGTGCAAGAATTAGGTTGCTTCAGTCTGGCCATGAAGTAAAATCAATCAGTAGCAACACCAAGTTCCTTCTATATATTTCAGATCACCACCAAAAAAACCCCAAATGATGCAATATCTTTTGCCTACTTTCCACTGCAATCCACTCCATCATCCAGGTTGCTCATACATAGTAATCTGTCCTTGACAACTGTAATTGCACAGTTTGAAACTCAATAAACCTGTATCTTATCTGAAGGAGAGGCCAGTAATTGCCTGAAAGAAATGGATCTTTTTGCGGAAGGATATAAGACAGTATCACGTGTATTGTTAGCCACTCTGTTTAAAAAAAAAAAAAAAAAAAAAAAAAAAGTAACTTTTGTGGCATTTGGGCGGGCGTTGTGTGTATTGGTTGGGGTTTTTTTCAATTAACATTTAGCAAAGAGTGACAAACCATAATTTTTCTGAAAAAATGCCAGCCAATTCTTTTTCTGGTCAAAATAAAAACCTCTTTTTAATGTTACTAAGTATTTTGGAAGCTCAACGCTGTACAAAGAATGCTGGCAGATCAATACATACAATACATACTCTCACTATCAAACTGATCTTCACTTCTGAATAATTCAGGCTCATTAGACTTCCAAGCTGTCTGGCCTAAAGGTTACCTGAGACGTGCATCAATCTGTCAGAAAGGTGACAAACATTATTTCATCCCTCTTCCATCCACACACTCTTGTATTTCTACAATAATAATGATAATTTCAAAGCCTTTAGTTAAATCATAATTAGCCTGCAACCCTGTGTCTGAAATATATTGAATATAGCTGTTAAAATAAAAAATTTTTAAAAAACCCACACATCTCGCATATGGGGAGCAAGGGACAAAACAAGCAGGACTCTTAAATGTTATTTTGTACAGGACTAGAGTGGGGCGGGGCTTAATTCAGAGAAGTAATGACATGTTTAAAGAAACATTAAGAGGAGCACTGAAGCAATCATATTTGATTTATCAACTGTATGACTTAAATCTTCCATTTATCAGTGGGCTTTAGATATTCTTGCCTTTTGTTTCATTGCAATTCTACCAGCACTGGCAAAGACTCAACTGTCACCTAACAAGCACAGGACAACACTGTTTTGGTACCTCAGACTAATAGCAATGATGACTCTCAGGTACACACTCCTCTGCTATGATTAGGAAGTCCTTAATCACACCTCCATAACCTTTTCTTCTGCAGTATTAAGACACATCACTAAAGAATTACTAACTGATGTCATCCAAGTATTTTTATTTTTCTAAATGTTGCCACACCATAGCCAAAAAGTAGTTCACAGATAATTTCTGAGCTATGGCTGTAGCTCAGTGGTAGGAGCTGCCGTCTTGACTGCCCCCAAAGCCTGGTTATACACCACGTTCAGGCGCCCACTCCTGATGGTTTCTCTAACTTCCAGTAAGTATCTCTTGGGCGTTGAGTCTTCTTCCTTTAGTTTCTTCTCACCTATGGAATTTTTTTCCCATTAGTTATGGGGAAACAAGTACCTGTTCTGGCACTTGGTGGGTGCTTGAGAAACACATGGAAGCTCAGCTGGGCCCAAGGGGGAAGGGGAGCAGGGGAGGGCAAGGCCAGCTGGGGGCTGGCTGGTTTCTTGGGCTGGAGAACAGAACACTCGCTGGAAGCTGTTGTGGCGGAGAGAAGGGAATTCACCATCACCCAGACGGAGCTGCTGCTTCTTCTCCTTCTTCCCTCTTCGTTGGTGGCCTCTCACCCCCTGTCCTGCCGGGATGTGTGGCAGTGCCAGGCACCGCCGCGGAGCTGCTGATAGACCTCAGCCACTGGCCTGGGATCTCAGCTCATCCCTGCTGTTCCAGCTGAGTGTTCCTCAGAGCCCTGCAGGAGCACCGGGACCGACTGCCCGAGGGGTTTTGTGAAGCAAAGCCTCTCCTCCATCCCTTCCCGTCTCAGCTGAGAAAGCTGTCACAGGGTCCCTGGTTCTGTTTTGTTGCTAATGCTGTAGTTATTGTTGTTTGTTTGCCTTGTTATACATACTAGTAAAGAACTGTTATTCCTATCCCCATATCTCTGCCTGAGAGTCCTTTGATTTCAAGATTATAATAATTCAGAGGGAGGGGGTCTACATCTTCATTCCGAGGGGGGCTCCTGCCCTCCCTAGCAGACACCTGTCCTCCAGACCAGGACAGTACCTCCCAAAGAATGAGATTCCTCATACAAAACCTAAAAGCTGGTGTACAGAAGACAGTGCCACTGCTCGTTCTCCCACAGTATACTCTCTGAGAGACATTTATAAAAGTGCAAAGACTGTAAAACTGAAAACTGACCTGAAATTTTAAACAACAAATCCCACCTATAGTACTTATCTCCACAGCAGGTCACAGAAATCACAGACTTGATATACAGTGTTAAATTTCACCTCCCAGGCTAGATTCAGTTGATTTACCTCTTGTAAGAAAAAAAGGAAGGAAACTGATAAGCATTTATAGTTAATTGGCTGGCTTGAACTAGCAGAAAATACATTAAAAAATTCCCTGAACTATCTTAGCAGGACATTTATCACTGAAAATTATGAATGTCAATTATTTTGGATTATCAAAAGTTCTGGAAACATGGATATAAGGAAGCACCTAAGTAAGAGAAACACAGGTTTTCAGAGACTGGTCCTGCAGTAATCTCTCTGCCTGTTCATCAGTTTCTTTATAGGGGTTTAATATGGTTACCACAATCAAAATAACAAGGAAGATGAGCACCTTACCCATTCTACTGTGAAATCCTACTTGATATTAAAAAACAATTCTTTTTAAAACGTTGATCATATCTGGAGCAATTTTTAAAAGAGCAGCACTAACCTGGGAAAACAGAGATCTCCAGTGAACAAATCACACATCATTTCAAGCTATGATTCGAGCTGAATGCAATAAATTAATTGAAAAAATGACCCTCAATTTGTTAGTTGCCAAAAGTGAACTGACAGTGACAATTTCCTTCAAAACCAAGCATGCACTTCCCTGCATGAGGACACCTGTGGTATTTTAGTATCTACTAAGCTCACAGTATACACCAGCAGCAAAGGTACTGGACAATTACAGACTTAGCTGGTCCAAGATAAATGCTGGTCTGAAGAAGAAAACAGAAGGGAAAGAGCAAAGTTAACAGTTATTAAGGCTTGTATCACGTGTCTGCTAAATGTTGACATTATCAATAGACTCTGTGGCCTCAAACAGCTAAAATAATTCAAATATTTTCCCTCCTCTGGCCATAAAACACAGGACAGAAGACATCTATTTTCATTCACAAGGTCTCATCCACACTGTAGCTGCACATCTTTCTTCTGGTCAAGGTGTCTCATCTTACATATGTTTGAACCATCTAGCTGATGCTGTTCAGTTCCAGGCATCATTAGCTGCCTAAATCCAGGCAATCCAAAAATCCACCACTTCTTCCACATTTCACCATTTGGGCCATGTTTGGAAAGCATGAACTCTTAAATTCCTTAAGGTGCTTGAGGACCTCCCCCTGCAACACTTTCTTCTTGTCAAACCTTCAACCCTGTCTTCTCAAACACATTTGGAATTACTCCAAGTACAGGGGAAGACTAAAAGGGACCTTACCTCCAAGTTTCAAGGATATTTCTGCACCACACAAACATTTTCAAAGCGCACATTGTACAAATGTGTATTACAGTGGTCAATTATTTTTCTTAACTCCTTTTAGTTACGGTCTAGTTGCAGGAACAAACTCCTTTTATTACTACAAGACTTTAATAATGATATAGGTGAAATTGGGGTAATATCTCATTCAAACAAACCTCCAACATGCTACTGTAGGACACTTAGTATTTCAACCTTTATCAGAAAGCAAAATTTCATACGGCAGACTTCTCTTCTTTTTTTTTTTTTAGTAGGCATTTTTGTCAGTTTCTGTTAAAGTCTGTACAACTCCCTGAATGAAGGCTCAGATACTGCATTTCTACTTATCAGGCTTTCCAAGCACTGATCTACCTGCCTTCATGCAGCCCCCAAACTCTGGGTAAGGCTACAACCCCAAGGCTGAACTGACTCAACCTATAAACCTTCCTTTCAAAATCCTCTACAGCTGTCTCTTCATTCAAGAAGTACTTTCCAATCCCATTACTACTTAAACCCTTCATAATCCAATCAACCTCAGCAGCATCATGTCAGATCCCTCTGTCAACACTAACCCTGTAACATTTCATTCAGGGGAAGAACAGCATTACTTTACATTTCCAGAAAAACCGTGATTCCTACCCTTGACCCAGGTTTGTTCTGGATTCATCTTCATTTAGCACAACCCCATTAGAAAAATCGACTGTATCTTCCAGATATCTTTATTTTACATAGAGCAAAAAGAAAAATTAAACTTCTCCAGCTGTTTCTACGGAAACAAAAACATAATTCAGATGAGTAGATTGGCTTGCTTTACACCCTATTTTTGTAGTAGGGTTAAGAAACCACTATTAGATATATAAAGGAAGTAAACTGAAGCTTTACAACATTTTGATCAAGGTTCCACCATTTCCTCCAGTGATTTTTTTCTTAATTAGACTTAACTGCAAACTAAAGAGAATCATAGAATCATTTAGGATGGAGAAGAGCTTGAAGATCAAATCCAACTGTAAAATTACCTCTACTTCTTTAATTTAGTTACTAGAAACATGACCCTTATAGAAAGAATGCATTTATTAGCTTTTATTATTTATGTGCTTTTTTAATAGCTGTTAATATTCTTTATGGCAAGCTTCTACTTTAGGGTAGTCCAAGACCAGTAGAGAGGTCTAAAGGCATTCCCTGGTCCAAGCCATCAAGGATTTTGTAAACTTGTGACATGTTCATGCTTCCCCTTAGGTTTAGTAACTTAGCTTCCCTTCAGGTTTAGTACAGGATGATCATATCCATTTATCATCCCTACAGTCCAAAAGAGAATACAATCCTGTAACCATAGAAACATGGATGTTCCTGTGGATATTTTCTGCCTATTATATTTATAAAAAAAAAAAAAGAACAGAGCCTTATTTGCTCTCTCCACAACACTGTCACAACCCCAGTTGAAACGAAAAATCCTGTGTTCATTTTAAACCAATGCAGCAGCTGACAGCCCTTTCCCTCTCTTCAGAGATGAATACAACACGGCTTGGCCTGGGAACCTTGAACGCTAGGGTTTATAAAATTGTCATTTGCCACAATTAATAGCTGAGCAATCAAAAATAAATTCGACAGCCACTGCCATGTCAGCCACCCACCCCTGTGCTGAGCAGCCCAACAGTCCATGATGGACCAGGAACACTGTTCCAATCTGGGGCAATTTGCTCTTTTCCCCCCCCTCTCTGTTAAAGAATTGCATTAGTAAAATAAACAGAGTACAGCAGAATAATATTAGTCTTGGTAAAATTAAACCCTATGACAAACAGTAGGAATGCTTATCATATATGACAACTCTAAAAACATTAAATCATTATTCACTTTGAATATATGTGTTTCTCATTTAACCATGAAAAGCTAGCACATTTAAAAAAATAAATTTTCATACTATCCATGGCTAAGCAGTGAAAGCCAAACCATGCCGACAGAGCCTTCAGTTAGGAGTGATGTGGAAGGAGGTTTAGGGGCTATTAAAAAAAAAAAACAACAAACAACAAAACACATTGAATTAGATCTGAGGACATTAGCAGCAACAGCTGTTTTCTGTGCTGCCAGAAAATGCTTTCACTCGCATCCTGAAATATTCAACAACCTAAATAGTACACAGTCTGTTTAAATCTCTAAAAATTCAAAGTATTGCCTGGGAAAGGAAAGTGCTTTGCTCCATATGTAATTAATGCATTTACCAAAGTCAGATACTTGGAAGAATAATAATCTACCCACCCCGCCACCACCACCCTCTGGCAATATAATTTAATAATTGTAAATCAGTAATGCATTATAAACAACTCCAGGATTTACAACACAGGCTTTACTGAGCATAATACTTCAAGATAATTAAAGATAACAATTGATGCAAACCTATCGTCACAGATATTTATAAAAAATGGACAGTAGTCAATATTAACATGGAAAAATTAGGGAAATCAGGCACATAGAAGTTAAAACATTAGAATCATGCAGCTCCTAAAGAAACTTTAATGATGCCCATTTTATGTCTCATGTAATACATCTCACAACGTAGAGAATGCATGAGAGAATGCGTGAGCAACATTGCAATGATAAACTTGCTACCCTTGGATCTCATGAGATCTGCAGTTCTTCATATTTTCATGTCAAGCTTTTTTGCTACTGCACATAATAAAACATACAAAACCCTTCTTTTTCACTAAGGAACCATTTAGGTCCTTAGAACAAAAGCTGTTCACTTTCACTCAGCCTTTTTCAACACAAGAAAATTCTGTATATTCATTTCCAAAGTGCCTGATCAGTCAGTATAAAAAAAAAACCAAAAACCCACAAATGCTTTTTGAAATTAAAATATGATTTATCCATACTCTGTGAAAGAAAAATCACCTATGTTTCCAGTGATCAGTTCTGGACATTGAGACAATGCTGAAATTTTATTTTTATTTTATATTTTTCTCTGCCCATTAGATGCAAGCCCTTTGGTGTAAAAACAACCCAGATTCTGTGTCGTTAGTCTAAACTGCACAATAAAGTTAAATTGTTTTATGAGCATAAAATGCTTTATATGAAATTGCCACCTACAGACTTCAGGGTAGCTATTTGCAGGCAGCCAACGCTTAACAAGCAAATTTTACATGTTTAAAAAGGTTTTTTTTGCCTGCCTGTGTAAATCATCTCCCAGCAGAGAAACAGGTGCTCTTAGTTAACTGAAAAGCAACAGGAACATCTAATTAAGCTCACAGTGGAGCTGCAAATGCTGTGAAGGGACAAATATTCTTCCAAGTCAAATGGCAATAATTCATGGAACCAAACCTTAACATGCACAGAGACCCAAATAAAGCAGTTCTGCTTAAGAACTATTATGTTCATATTTTATTTCTTTCAAAAGGCCAAATAAATGAGTTTTTAGTGTGTGGTTTGACAGTGCTCATAGTTCCTTTTAGTACCATGAATAAAGTCTTTTACAGAGGTAATGGTAAATAGTTAAGCAGTACATTTGGCAACTTCTTGTTCAGAAATTAATGCTAATATAATGAATTTAATATTAGAACTTGTTGAACAGTCCCAACAAAAATCCAACTAATTGCTATAAATCCCAACACGATTGTTTCAGCTTCTCACCTACCTTACCAAAATCACGTTCTGCATTACAGCTTGCGTCTCAAACATGTTTCTTGAACAGCTGTGTTACTTCAAAATGTCTTTATTGCCATAACAGATATCAAGAAGCTACAATCAAATAAATGTACTTGAAGGCAAAAAACCCTCTCCAGCCTAATAAACACAAGTCAGGATGTAAATATATTATCAAGAGCTTCACTAACTGCAAGCAGTTGCACCCCATCAGTCAGAAGTAACTCCTCCCATTGGATTTTGGCCTAAATGTTTGTAGCATGATTATTTTCACAGGTTTAAATACAGGGTCTAGGGGTTTGGATTTTCATTTGTCTGTTTTTTCAATAGCACAAAGTAATTAATTCTGTTTCATAAGCACATGGTGAAGGCATTCTTCACAACATTTCATTTGAGCAACAGCCTCCCATGACTAGGTGCTCCCCTTTCTGAATGAAGCCAATCCCAGCACAAGAGGTTCCCTCCGTTGTTTGGAAACAGGATGTCAGAGGATGTAGAAAACAGTAATTTCTTACAGAAAGCATGCACACAGAACTGAGAAAAACCCTAAAGCTCAAAATCATGCCATGACCTTCAGGATGGGGCACAAAACCCAAGTCAGGAGAGGGAGCTGCACAAAAGAAAAGGGCAGAAGGAATCCCTGTCCATTTTTCTTTCCCAAACTCTGGCCTTTAAGTTTCAAGCTGAGCCAAATAACTTGTAAAGGATTAAATCTAATGCTCTCACCACCATCCAAGTAGTGAATTAAAAGCACCAAGGGAGGTAGTCCAACTTTTGATAAGACTTTTGCAACATTAACACCCTCCCTTCTGAAAACATTCTTGATTCACACTTAGATTACCTGACTTCAGCATCCAGAGGTTGACTTCTTTTATAGCTTTCCTGCCATTCAGTATTTTCACATACTGAAGTTAGTAACATACTATAATCAAGTCACCTTTATTTATTCCTTTTGATAGGCAGAACATAAAATTTGTATGTCAAAACAATCCACAACCATCATTTCATCCCCAACACTGACTGAAAACTGAATAGGTTTTTATCTCTATGTCACACAATAGAGATAAACTCTCATGTTAGATGCACACCTCAAATCTGAAGGTCTAAATGTTTTGGCTTAAAATGCATATTTCTTTGGGGGGGGTTGTGCTTACAGTGAAGCTTTTACCATCTCCTTTGTAAAACTTGACATTTACATAAAATATTTAACAATATTCTTAACTGGGGGTAAACTGATTATGACCATATAAATATACATTCACACCTTGGAACACAAAGGAATATAAGCTGTGTGGGACAAGAACTAGAAAACAGCAATATTTTATTACACTTGCAAGCTTCCCAGCTCTTATTAGGATAAATATAAATCTAGAACTTGGCCTTTTCATTGCCCATTTATACAGGGTGACATAAAAAATGTCTCAGACTCCAAGGAGTCAGATGGAGCTATGAAGGTTTCCACCTTCATGGAAGCACTTCTGTCTCCCAGGTGGGGCACTCCTGGGAGAGCACTGGAAATGCTGATGGTGGGGATCACAACAGTACAGGAAATACTTCCATTCAGTGTGGAAGACTAAAATTTCACCAAGTCTCCTAATATCAGTAAAAGGAGCAAAGGTGATGAGATCAGCACAAAACAGATACGGACTTGCTGGACTGAGTCTAGAGCAGGCCACAAAAATGATCACAGGACTGGAGCACCTCTGCTATGGAGACAGGCTGAGAGAGATGGGGATATTCAGAAGAAAAGGCTCCAGAGAGAGAGCATACAATAGAGCCAGGGAAGGACTCTGGACAGCAGCATGAAGTGACAGGACAAGGGATAATGGCTTTAAACTGAAAGAAGGGAGGTAGCGATTAGATATTAGGAAGAAATCCTTCCCTGTGAGAGAGGGTAGGCCCTGGTACAGGTTGCCCAGAGAAGCTGTGGCTGCCCCATGCCTGGAACTGTTCAAGGCCAGGTTGGATGGAGCTTGGAGCAACCTGGGATAGTAGAAGGTGTCCTTGCCCATGGCAGGGGGTTTGGAAGGGGATGATCTTTAAAACCCCTTCCACCACAGATCACTCTATGAAAACGTATTTTCAGCTTCTACATACCTTTCATCTATATCCCTTCCCCAAGCAGATCAGTTACCACCACCAGGGTGGTATCCAGGAGTACCTTTTGCCTAAAGAAGTAAAGAAGGGACAATCCCTCTTGTCAGAACCACACAGCAGGGAATCTGTAGGCAAGGCTGTAGCTGGATATAGCCCCAGAATGAAGGCAGAGCCAACAAACCTGGTACTTCTGTGTGTCTGGGCTACCGGGAGGGTGCAGCAGTAGGACAAGGTAGGACAATGCTGTGCCTTCCACCATCCATCTTGTGATGTTTGGGGATTTCTACACATAAATTGCTGGCAATATTCAGAGCGGGGAAATTGTGTATATGTGCATTTATGAGTCAAAAAAGGTAGGTCTATATTATATTTTATTTTTTAATCTTTCTGTCAACTTCATGTGAAAGCAGGACAGTGGGGATTTTTAAATGCCTTGAGATTTGGCCCAAGGAGAAACATTTCCTAGACTGGGACTGGGTAGTCAAGTGTAAGCAGAAATTTACTATAATGGAAGATGAAGGGTTTTGCATTCTCTTTCCAGCAAACACAATGCTCATTTACATTCATGCAGTACAAGATATTTCCATCTAAAATTGGCTTTCCCCCCCCCTTAGAATCCTACAGGGCTTGATTAATTACAGCTAATGAGAATGAATTTCTTTTCTTAATTTACATGCTACCTGTTCATTTACTTTCAAATTTATTTTTGATATCAATCCATTCCCCTTGGGAAAATGACCATCATTATTACAGAGTAGTCCTGGGAGCACAAAATAACAGCTGTCACTTTGGGTCACCATAGCAACACTACTGTAACTACACTGGATTTGATCTGCAGGAGAGGAAAAAAAATTAAATATATATATACACACATGTACATGCAGAGATGATGATAATGAGAGACTCATAACACAGTTCAGGAAATTCTCATTTCAATGACCATGTGCTTCTCCCTCCTTTGGCCAAAATAATTCATTAAAGGTCAGTTCATCCCTTTTCACCAGGGATGCAGTTCTCCTGCAGTGCATTCATTAAAAAAAAAAAAAGCCTGCCAAATACTGTCAGAAATGCCATCATATCACAGGAGAGCAAATAGGTGATCTAGTCACACACTGGAACCTGGGGTTCCCAAGAGATTTGCCCATTTAAGTCCCATTAACGTTAATGGGGAATTATGTGCAGAGTATGAAGGCATTTGAGTGAAAAAAAACCTCACAAGAGCAAATCCACTGTTACAAGCAAAAATTAAAAGTTTGCCATTATTTTCAGTCAGAGAAAGGTTGGATCACAACTCAGATAAGCCAGCTAATCTATTTTTTAGAAACAAAAGCCCAGAAGGTAAATTCTGAAAATCAAACATCTGGCTTTTTTAGTCTTTACTTCTCAACACAAAACACTGCCTTTATTTTTCCTCACTTTTTTTCTGCTAGGATATATTTTTCATCTGGAAGAGGGCAAAGTGCTTTACAAATACTGCATTATGGTTCATTAATGAACTGGCAGAATAAGCTCTGAATCTTTTTTCTTACATTTCTTCCTGACCATTTCTGGCCTGATGCCTTGTCCTTAGTTAAGAGAATAGAGCAGCTTGGGGAGGGGAAATGTCTGCAAAGATGAAGCTGGCTATGAAAAGCTGTCTTTTCTCAATCCCAGCTGAATGAAGATGAACTCTCAAAGGCTGCAGGGTGTGCTGGCAGCACCAGGAAACAAACAGCTCTCAAAAGACAGATTTCTCTTACTCTCTTCCTAAGAGAGAAGCCCAAACATCCAAAATAATGGGGACTAGGTCTGGGTTTTGACAGCTTTGCCCTGGGATCAGAGGTTCTGTGTCCTGTTCAGCCACATACACAGGGAAAGATGTACATGAATTGCTTAAAAAAAATCCAAAAAAACCAACTACTTTCACTTCACACCCCACGGACAGCAACAGATCAGAGTGAACAAAACCAGGATTGGTGCTGGGGCTGCAAAGTCTTCACTATCAATTCTCTGTACCACTACATCCAAGAAACAGCTGGATCAGCTTTGGAGTCAATTAAGAAAGCTCTCATTAGAGTTTATTAGCCAAATCACAGCCAGGAACTAAGCTTTTATATACTTATTTAAGGCACAGTTACAACTGAAGTTGCATGGCTAAACCTTCAGGCAGGGTGAGAAATTGCAGTCGTCTCTGTGCTTTCATTGACGTGCAATAATTATGGTTAATAGTTGCTAAAAGGCTTCTAACAAACCTCTCACAGTAATTTATCATAATTAACATAACCTTAGACATGTTTCAAGCTTTTGGTCCTCAGCTCATTATTTATGGGCCTTTCAAAATTGTTCCAGTACATTAATTTTTCTATTTTTAAGCAAATCTATAAGCAGACCCAATCAAGTGCTGAAAGAATTACAGTTCCCAGTTCATAAATGTGCCATTCATAATGTACGTGTATATTCATAGCATAGACTTTTTTCTGAAGCAGTATTGAGTCATTAATTCATGATCTACAGAAATTATTAGTCAGGTAGGGCCTTCTTTATAAGAAAGGTGTAACAATGCATACCTAGTGTCCTGGGGTGACATGACAAAGCAGCAGAATTAGTAGACAATGGAAAAATTGAAAAAAATGTAACAAACATTTAAAATATTTTGCATATAGATTCACATTAATAGTACTTTCACATTACTACAGAGAAGAATAATTATGAATGTTGCTCTGTAATACTTCTGAATACTTCTCCAACACCTTCATCCCACTTTAAGCTCAATATTCAGCTACAACACAGAAAAATACATGTAAAGTGGGGTCAGTTTCATTTGGAAAAATAGAAATCAATGTAAGGATGTTCAAGTAAAAATTTGCAAGACACAGAAATATCAGATTCAGAAGAGTGAGTATGTGAGTATGAATTTCTGGGGGATTTTCCACCCGTTTCAACAATTTAACCAGATTTATCATTCTAGCATGTGGTACTACATAAAGACACCCAAACTAGGAATGACCAAAAATTAAAGCAGTCCAAGAATATCCAGAAACTACCAAATCAACAAATGATTCTGTGATTAATCTGAACAAATACGATACCGAAAACACATTTTAACTACCTGATTACCTAAAAACCCTAGGTAAAGCTTCAGTTGTGCTAAAAATTATGAATTAAGTTTGTTCACTCCGGACAGCAAAGTCTCTACAAGGTGGAAGCCAAGTTAAGGAAAGCTGCTCCCCACTACAGCAGTGCCCAAATACTCACTGGAGTTAGTCCAGATTAGATCAGACCCATCCCAAAGCCTGCAGCCCAAGTGAATTCTTAGCTCCTTTTTAAATTAAAAATAACTAGAAATACTTTGATTGTAGACTGAAGATAAATTAGTGCCCCAAAAAAAGAGTAGTCAGTCATAACCTTTGTTAACATGACTGTAATTGGAGGTCTTGTCTCAGTGAGACCACTTGCAGCTCCTATTCCAGCAGCCACATGGCCCATGGAGACATCTGAAGACCAGGTTGGCTAAATCAGGCAGTCCACTTTATCACCACATAATAAAACAGAATTAAACTCTTTGTCTTTCTCTGATTACGAAGCACAGTGCAGTTCTGGGAAGCAAAGGCCTTATGTGCTTTGTAAGGCAGACATTTCACCAGGAGATGGCTATTAGCCAGCATATATCTCTGTCACTTTTTAAAGATAATCTGGTTAAACAGCTACATCTTTCCTTCTTATGTTTTTGTTTCCACCATACACATGAAAATTAGCTTAGAGACTAAGCAGGCTAATTTACATTTTTAGGGATATGTTTTATCATTGTGTGCAGATAGGATTTGCAGTCTCTTTGCTGAATGCATTGTGTTACCAATCCACTCACTTTTCTCTGCCCAAAGAAAGAAAAAAAAAAGGACATTTGCATCATGTGAGTAGAGAATATAACCCTGCTTTTCACTGGAAGAAGAAAAGCCTGGAATTATCACCCCTACCTAGTAAAGCCAGGAATAATAGATGCTGAAAGCAAAATTTCCCCAACACTAATGAAATAGCAAGAAAAAGTACAAACTTTCATTTTTTAGTCACTGCCTTTGAGACTGCAGTCTTATGAAAGTGACATGAGTCCTACAAGAAAGAAACACAGCATAATTTTTTTTCCCCCCACAATGGCAGGTAGTTGTAGGTGTAAATAAAAATTAATGATTTGCTGAAGGCTTGGTTGCCAATCCTGTCATTAGCAGTAGCAAGTGTATGAAAATTGTACTTGGTGCTTACCTTCAGGCCAAGCTTTGAAAAGTGGATCTGAGATCTGAAACAGCAAAGCACCAATGTATATTTATCACAACTCAGGGAAAAAGAAAAGGCGGTGGGGGGGGATAAAACACAGAAGTCCTGTCTCAGTTTTATTCCACTCTTTAAAGTCTGTTTACTTTAAAGGGGGAAGAATAAGGAAATTACCTCCAATTTAATAGCTATGACCAAGGAATGTGAAAAGGTTCAAATAGAAGGCACAAATGGATGCAGGTGTTATCACCAGTTTTCCAACTGTTTATCAAGGGGGGGTTCACCTTCTTCGACCTTCTTTTTCTGATTAACAAACCTGTAGAAGCCCTTCCTGTTATTCTTGGCATCATTTTCCAGGTCCAGCTCCACCTCAGCCTTCTTCACCCTCCTTACAAAATCACACTTTGTCTCTATGCTCTTCCCAGGTCACCTGTCCTGGTTTCCACTGCAAATTTGCTTCTTTTCCTTTAGTTTGACCAGCAGGTCCCTACTCAGCCATGCACATACATATGTAAATGATCAAGCAAAATGCCTATGCATTTCTACACATACATCATAAACAGCAGGGTCAGTAGCCTAATTTATGCTGAATTTACACAACAAAACACAAGCACTGGGAGAGCTGCGTCTTTTGCAGTTTTTGAGAAAAACTGAAAGTATAAGAAGTTTCAGCCATGACTATACATACATGTTAGACTGGTGTAAAATTTCAGTTCTATTTCATAGACATTTTGTAGCACAACTGTTAATTTTGTTCAACTTGCAAAAGTGGAAAACTCCAGCAGAAGTCAATCAAGCAACCAAGATGTGAGTGTTGGGAAGAAGAGAAGTCAGCTGGTCCAGCTGAGGGGAAGCTGAAATTTCTCCAGCCTTCAGCGGGGTGTCAGCAGATCACAGAATCACAGACTGGTTTGGGTTGAACCTTAAAGACCATCTAATTTCAACCTCCTGGTTCCACTAGACCAGGTTTATCCAAGCCCCACTTAATCTGGCTTTGAACACTCCCAGGGATGGAGCTTCTCTGGACAACCTGTGTCAGGGCTTCATCACCTTTGCCGTAAAGAATTTCTTCCTCATCTCCAATCTAAATATGTCCTCTTTCATTTCATAGATCCTTACTGCAAAAAAACAGTTGCAAATGAGAACGTTGCATTGCCAAGAAATCACTAATTTGTGTCACAGAGTTATGGGTGCATATTTTTTAATCCTCCTTTCCACATATTTCTACAAACCCCAGCAGTCTGCCTTTTTCTGCAAAATTTGCATTCAGTAGAGGATCTTGGGCTGACATCCACCCACAACTCCAGACACAAGCCATTAGGATTGTTTATTAAGTTTTGCATCTCAACTAGTCACACTTCATGAGTTCTTACTGTAAGATTAATAAAATAATATTGGAAGGCAAGAGTTCCATTGTCATAATGATTTAATAATACACACCAGAGATGGAAGTATTAATAATTAAACTTACCAATCTGAAAGACAAATCTGACAAATCACTTCAGCTGCCACCAAAAAGGCAATTTCAAGTTCATTTAACATCTAATACCAAAAACACTGACAACAGTACAACACTGTATTGAAATACAAGAAAAATTATTTATTCATTGAGTCTGATCTTGCATGTCAGATGCCGCATTTTAAATATCATTGAGCTATCTCAAACTGGTTCCCCCTGCATTGCTTTTTTTTCCATTTTCACAGTGAAATGAAACAACTTATCCACAAAATTTTTAAGTAAAAAAAAAATTCCCACATGTAGCATTTAATTGACCAATTTTGTCTACCAGTCCTTCTACACGATCCCTTCCTAACTCCATTTGCTTTCCTGCTGTGAAAATTCAAATAGACTAATAGGCTTCTCTGTCTCTGCTAACAAGAGAATTTTGTATTTAAGATCTTATTTAAATACAATTACTGTATCAGATTCAGTACTTTTCACTAGGTTATTCAATGTGTCCTTTGTAAAGAAAAAAGTTACGTAGGCATTTCAAGTTTAAATAAAAGTTAGGGACTAAGGCTGAAACAAGAAAATATTTTTAAGCAAAATCACAATGAAATATTGACTGATAGAGGGGAAAAAAGGCTTTGTTTAGATTCAAAAACTATTATATAGTTTGATATAGTTCACATTTAAGTCAAGAATAAACATCAACAAACAACTTTTCTAACAGGCCTTATGTTCCTGAAATGTTTTGCCAATTAAACTGGCAAAACAGCATCAAACAAAAATATATGAGGATGCACAAAAAAAAAGATAGCTGACCTAATTCTAGAAGGTGCAATAGCTAAAACACCTGTCAATAAAATTTCAATTACCCAAGAATATCAGCCACAATTGCTGTTACTGCAGGTGCAGGACTATTTAATGCTTTTTCCACCTATTTCTGTCTTGCTTCTCACAGTGCCAAAAGGAATTTAAAGCATGTATTTCAAGCAACATCCAAAATTCAGTTGTCTAATTAGAGGGAAGTACTTCCAGTCCAGGGAAATAAACCCACTATCCATAGGAGTACTAGCAAAGGGAGACAGGAGCTGCAGAGGGAGGGGTGGAGGAGGACCTCAGAAGGATGATGAATACTGGAACACAGCTACAATTTATGATAACATTTAACCCTCTGCCCTTAATTTAGGGTCTCTAAGACAGTAAATGAATACCAATATGTCAATAAAGCAGGACAAACACAAGCCCAGAGAGAACAACAAAACCCCTGCCCCCAACAGCATCCATCCCTCTTTGTCTTCCAGATTACAGGAGAAGCCACAGAATCAGAAATCTTTAATCCACCAGTGAGAGCTTCTGGGGAAGAGTTAAAGCAGCAGAGCCACCTGCACACCTGCAGCAGCAGCTCATCTGCTCTCCCCATGCAGCAGCCCTGCTGGTCACTGCACGTCCAAAAATCTGTCTGCTAGCCAGTATCTGTTACCGCCGCAGCTGTATTACCCAGCAGCTGGCATGGATAAAATAATTCCTTGTTAAGGAAGGATTTATAAAATATGCAGGACATTAACTGAACATACACAGCTACTACCTGAGGTTATAAATTCATTAACCTAGACACAATCACTGGGTAAAAGGCCAGAGAACCAGACCAGTTTTCCTTCACTTTTTGCAGAATTTGCACAATTTAAGACAGGTAAAAAGACCATTGTATCAGAACAGAATTCTCAGGTTAATGGGAATTAGGGGTGCAGTATCAGTACATAGAACTGAGTCCAACACAGTAAAAAACTTCAGTTAAGTGTTGAACGGCCTTAACATCCTCAAGAGTACAATTGCTAACACTTCCAACATCCATTACTGCAACCATTTGGCCTGCAAAACTCCCTAAGGAAGGGACAGAGCCAAATCTCCTCTTCCAAACATGACTATTTGAAGCTGATTACGCATCTATCATGCCTCTGCCCAAATGCTACTGTGAGATGTCCAGGTCTTCTCAAGAGCTTCTTTCATGCTGCCATAATCAAGTTTTAGTGTGATTTGTGATGCTGTGGCAGGCCATGTCTTAGCATCTTCTGCATGGGTGGGTAAGAAATGAGGGAGCACCAGCAGCTGGCCACTGGACTTCAGGGATAGGGAGAAAGCCACCTTTGTTTGATCCAGGGATCAGGGATCAGCTTAGAAGAGTCCAGCTGGAAAAATATCCCTTTCTTCCAACCTGCCTTGGACACCTGGACTAAAACTTGACAGCCCTTCTCAGTCAGGCTGAATGTGACTCCTGCTTGCAGCCACCAGTCCTGCAGATACCTCTTACCACTCCTTAATTAACAGCAGCAATTTGCTCCTTATCACTCTCAGGCCTGTGCCAGGTTGTTTTTTTTGTTGTTCATCAGTCTGGGTTTGTTTTTTTTTTTTCTTATTTGTTCTTTCTTTCTGGTTTGTTTGGGTTTTTTTCCCTTGTTTTTTCTTAAAAGCTGACATTGAAGGGCTACATTTTATTCTTCAGCTCCAATTAAAGGCTGCCAAAATCCGTCATGGTCTCGCCTCCCTTCATGAGGAGTCAGCTCTTATCTCTCAGTGGGGGGAAGTGAAAATGGGCCTGGTTGCCTAGAAACCTGAATGAGCATCTTCTAAGTGAAAAGCAACTTCTGGACTCTTAATTTGGGAATGGAGAGTCCAGGCAAGAGGACAGTGCCAGTCACTTAGCTTTCAACACCCACAGGGTGACCCTTTCCCAAGGAGTATGAAGGGTAAATAAAACACTAGTCTAAAACTGACAAGAGTCCAGGTTTTTTCAAACCAAGTATTTGCAGATACTGCAAGCAGAGCATCAGTCTCTCCGGGTCAAGGCCACTCCTTCCTACTGGGCCACAGGGGCTTGCAGCACCCACACCCACAAAGACTTGTATTCTGGGTGTACCCAGATACCACAGGTACTGATTTGCTGGGAGTGAACCCAAACATGAGCCAAAGGACGCGTCACTTATCTGGAAGTGGATACACAACAATAACTCATTACAGTATTATCTGTTTTGAAACATGTGTGTGTTTGTCTGCCTTCAATGAGAATTAATTACATTGTACTTTATGCAGAGATCCAACTTATTTTTAATACAATAAAAAAAATACTCTCCTCTTATCAGTATTACAATATTTACCATGCAGGTACTGAATATGGTTTCTCTTAATTTACAAAGAAACACATGGTTAAGAGCCTTCCAGGAAAACTTTCTATGAAATTTAGTATTCTCTTCTGAAATGTTTTCATTAGTGAAAGCAAAATCTTCAATATATTCTTATAAAGTTAATCCAAACTTATATACTGCCAATGCTGACAGCTATGCAATAAAGTAAATAATGTCAAAAATATTGTTTTGAATTTTAGCTGAATTTTGAGGCTACAAATATTAAAGGCTAAAAACAAGTAGTGCCAGGGAGTGAAGTAATAGGGCGGGGACCATGTTGATGAAGTGTATTCAGGGTAAGACCCTAACTACTCAAGTAGCTATTGCCAAAATTTGTGGCAGGAGGCATCATCAGAGTAAGTACCAGGTGTGACTGCAGTCCCCCATCAAATCTGAGTCAGTGTATTGCCACAGTTCACCTGGGAAGCAGAAGGAGAGATACAAGAAGGGAAGCAAAGGCTCGTTTCCAGCCCTTGCATTCCAGCAATTGCAGGTGAAGTGGATTCTTAAATATATTTAAGTCTAGAATCACTACAGACCTATAACGTTTGACTTTATTTTGGAGAAAAGCAAATAATCAGCCTCAGTTCACATAGCTCTTGTGTCTCTCTGTTGTTTTGGAGCTTTTTTAAAAATATCTTTTCCCTATCTTGCAGAAACACTAAAAATAAATACAAAGGAATAATAAATAATAAAGAACAAAGGGTTCTGCAGTATTCAGATAATAGAGTAAGAAACCAAAACAGAGCTAAAGTGAAAATCTCCCATTAGCACAAAAAGTTCCATGTACTTGTTGGGGATTTTTTTCTTTTAAAATGTCTCTTTCTCCCTCCTCCTTTCCTCAATTTACTTCAACCTAACATTTTTCTTGATACAACAGATTCAATAGCGTGCACATAACTAAAGAGGCTCACCTGGTTTTGCTCCCTTCCCTGGCCTCTAGCACTGGAAACTACCTAACATCATATGCCACTAAATCACTGACCTCTGCCTTCTGGAGCTGATGAAAACGTAGATCATGGCAAACTCAGCTCCTGGGCCAAATATTTAATCTACCATTTACCCTCAAAACCAGCAAACATAAGGAAAGAACCTTGATATTAACCACTGCCAACAGCACTCTGACAAAGCATACAAAATACAATAAAGGTTATAAGAAGAGACCCTGTTCTGATACTTATTTTGCATTCTGCTATCCCTGTCTTAAATTGGACTCAGAGTGGTTTGGGTTGGAAGGGACCTCGGAGATCATCTCGTTCCAATCCCCTTCCCCAGACCAGGCTCCTCCAAGTCCCTGGAGTGGCCTTGAACAGTTCCAGGGATGGAGCATCCACAACTCCAATTTATACCCAATTGAAAACAATCCTCTTGACATGCCAGGTCATATAGGGAAGACAGCAAGCTCTTCCCCATGTCCTCACTCCACATCCATGGGCAGAGACTAAACAAAACCCATTGCTCACTGCCTGGACTACATATCCTCTACAAACATATCTGCAAAGCAAAAGAGTTCATACTTTTTCCCTTCTTCCCTCAAACTTCTGAGGCCCATGAGAAAGAACTGCTTGAAAAGAGCAGCACATCTCAGGCTCGTTCACAGGCTTCAGTCCCAGCTGCAGGCAAGCAATTCCCAGCCCGCTCCCTGGAGACAGCATTATCAGCGCCTCACCAGCCAAGGTGGGGAGCACAAGGCAAGGGCACTGGGAAGGCAAGGAAGGAGAAATCAAATGAAAAATATCGCAGCAGCTGGTCAGTGAGACTCGATTTTCAAGTCTAATCTCAGTTTGTGCAGTCAATGGGGGAGAAATGGCACAATTTGCATAACAACAGCCAAGGGAACTGAATAGTGGCAAATCAATTCTGCAAAAGAAGATAAAGCAGAATATACCTAATATATTAGCAGCAAGGTAGAATTCAATTCCCATCATGTCTGATGATATTGATTAAAACTGACACTTTATTATTATTCCTCTTCCACTTAGGACATGGAAACAACTGAGCCATATAACAATGCAGTTGTTTTACACAAATGGAAACACACTTGGCCACAGATGAAAATAATGTAAAGTCCACATCCATTAGAACTAACAGCCCTAAAAAATATTAGGGCTGGCTATTTTGGCATGCTACAAAGACATGAGCTCACTTAGCTTCAAGGAGGGATTTGGTGACTTTAATTTATACCAAACAGGAGAGATGTAAATAGCATAGCTGAAAGGAAGCATTAGGTTTTATTTATTTATGGGTGAGTTTAAAATAATCAGCAAGTACAATATCTCAGACTTCCAACTTATTTAGAGACTTGACTATCAGTGTTGACTTGCTTTTGAATTTAAAATAACCTTCACAATCACGACTGGGTTGAATACAAAAATTTCCTGACAATATACATTTGTCCATAGTTAAAGCATATTCTTTTAAACTCAAACAAAATCCTCCTTCCCCCTTTCTTGGTCACCAGTGTTATTAACTCAGTTAATAATCTCATTTTTAAAGATACTATTACAGCCAAATGAGAATTGCTGGTCTGACAAGAGAAGCACATTCAGTATGTGAAAAAAAAGGACACGATTCCTAGTGATGCTGCTGCTTGCATCTAAGCAAAAGGGAAAAAATAAGAAAAACCACAAGTTTGGATGCTGAAATTCCATATTACTTTTGACTGAAGAATCTGCTACAAAATTTGTTTTCAGATTTAGGAAAATTAAATATTTTGTGTGTGTGTTTTTGACTGCAGAGCATGTCATCATAGAGAACAGACACAAAGACTGACAAAAATCTCAGCCGGTATTGCTGATGTCACTGATCTGTTCTGCATAGCACTTGAAAATGACAGTAAACACAGCTGAATCTTGTCAATACCAAAACTTTTGGCTTTATTACCATCTAAAAGAGATACCCCCTCAGTCCCACCTTCCCCACTGCAGATTTAAAAGTGTTTCCCTGAAATACAGAAAAGAGCCAGAAGCTTCACTCAGTGCCTCTTTGAATACTAAACACTTCACTGGTCTACATGCAGATCTTGTCCTTGGACTCCAAGATCTGCCACAGTGATGTGCCAGAAAAGGCAGACTGCTGCAGCTCCTGTGGTTGAGGTGTCCTAAGGAGATGCTCCTGGGAAACTGGAGAAGATGGGAGGCTCTCAGCTGCATTTGCAGAGTGGCAGGGTCCCACTCTTGCCCTACAGTCACCAGGGGAGCACAGAGGCACCACCCTACCCTTGCACATCCTCCAAACGTGTCCTGGTGAACACTGTGTTTGCTATCTGCTGTCAGTGCATTAAGGATTCCAGACACATACATGTCCAAACCTGCCCTATAATAACATTTCTTTCTTACATTAATATATATTAGTTTCTGTAACTAAGTTGAGTAGAGATGTGACATTTGCTCCCTGAAGTGAAATTATACATTTATATACATCCTATCTGTTTTCCCATCTCATTTTTTCACAACAGTTCAGCTGTCACATTCTCTTTTTCACTCCAGAATGAAAGGAAACAGATCTTCTGGGTTTAACAATGAGAAGGCAAAGAAAAAAAAACAAAACACCCAAGAACAAGCCAATGTCAGTAGTAGGGCACTGAGCCCAGTTTATGGATCAAAAAGTCCAGGCATAAGACTGTTTTGCACAAAATGGATTGTGCTTTTCCAGTTTGCTTTTGATAGCTCCTCAATCTTTCACTAAGTTATCCTGCAGGAAAATGGGTGGTAATATACAAGGGTGGTTTTTGTTGTTTTTGTTTTGTTTTACAGCTGAAAAATAGAAGGCCTAAATTTTGGGTAATGTTCTAATGTAATTCTGTCACATCATATCTACACTGATTCAAAAGCAGCTTGGAATATAGATTTCAGAAAGTCTGACATTTCTGCTCTTCTGGTCTTGATTGTTGACTTTTTATTTTTTAAATAAAAGCCCAGCACTGTGCTGTACAGGAAAGGAGCATCTCACTACAGCTCCACCAAACAGCTACAAATCCGTAAGAGGAAATACAAAATCCTCCTGATTTTCTTTGCACTTACATCAGTTGGAAAAAATGAAAAACATGAAAAACAACACTTCTAATGTCATTAAAATATGGTGATGAGTAAAGCAACCTGAACAAAGGGAATTAATTATTTGGATGACTTGTTGTGTTCACATAATCTGGATGAATAATTTATAGGGGAAATTTCTAAGTTACCAAGAATGGATTTAGTTTATTCACCGTTTGGAGATAACACCAACACAGTTCCTGTCTGAACTATTAGGAGTTCCTAAATTAAAAGTATTGATTATTATGAGCAACAACAATTTAAACAAATTTCTTTATTTAATTGGAACACCAAATGGAGTTCTTTTCCCCTAGGATGGATGACCTCAACTTTTAGAGTTTAGAGAATCACAGAATATTTGGAGCTGAAAGGGAGCCAGCAGGATCATTGAGTCCAAATCTTGAATGAGTGACACATCCAAGGGTCAAACCCACATCCCTGGTGTTATTTAGTACCATGCTCTGACCAACTGAGGCAATCTCAGAAATCCCCTCAATCTCTTCATCATCTGCAGAATCCAACCACACTTCTCTCTCACATCCATCCTAAACCTCACCTAGTTTAAACACTTTAAACACTCTGCAGCTTGTGCCCATCAACAGAGAGAGTAACACCAGTTATTCTCTCTTCCTTTTCTTCACTGGGGCAGCAAGGAAGGGGATTTAACTTGCAGAAGTTGCTGAGAAGAGTTTAAGACAACATAATACTATGCTAACACCACTTTTGCCTTTCCTCAAAGTTAGCTACACCACTACCACTCCCTCTGTAGGGATCATATGCACCCCGGTCCCTGAATCAGATCACCTTTATCACCCAACTAATGAAAGAACTGGAAATTATCTGGAGAAAACTGGCTAGATAATTGATCTGACTTACTTTAAAGTCATTAAACATCAAAGAGGGAAAGGTAAGACTCTTCGATCAGGTTTGCAAAAGGGGCAGGACTGTTCTGGCAGACAGCAAGACACAGCTTTAGTAACTCACACTGGTGAGTAAACTGCACTGCTAGGTCTTAGCACAGCTTTGCTTTCCTCTGATCCTCCTGCAGATTTTTTTACTCTGCATCTAGCAGGGTACGAACACAGTGTAACATAACCTCAAGCAATATGTATAATTTCATACGGTACAGATCCAAACATGAGTGATGAAGTTTCCTCAAACTCTGCTCCTGAAAAATATTCATACCTTTACCATCCTTCATCCTTACCAAAGGCATAAGCATGTGATTGATTAAAATACACTGATTTCTGTATGAGTAATTAAGAAGGCACATAACAAAGGTATAAATAAAGGAAAAATTCTAATAAATACCAAATTTAAAAAAAAATCTGTATTATTTTAATGTTTGTTCAAATATATGCTTCTGTTCATTACATTTAAACTGATGACTCAAGACCGGCTATGAAAGTACATTCCAGATTACTTCTGCAGCACCCTACCTCCTGTGAATTAGCAGGTTTTTAAATTATTTTAGGTTTAAATGAGTGGAGGCAGTGCAACACAAATCCCATGGTTTGCAGGATGCTTTGTTGTCACAGCTCACTTTATTACTGGTCTGTTAGCAGCAAACTGTTCTTCCAAGAAATCAACTTTGATTTCAAAAACTGGTACTATACTTTGGAACTCAATTAAATGAGAATAATTCCTTTATATTGTGATCAACCAACGAAGATACTAATAGCAAGAACCACAAGAGATTATAAAATTTCTTCATGTATAGAATTCAAAAGATATGCATACAACGTATTGTCTCTGTTTTGGAAGACAAGTGTCTACTAGGGAGGGCAGGAGCCTCCCCTGGAATGAGAATGTAGACCCCCCTCCCTCTGAATTATAATTCTGAAATCAAGGAACTCTCAGGCAGAGATATGGGGATAGGAATAGCAGTTCTTTACTAGTATGTATAAAAAGGCAAACAAACCACAATAACTACAGCATTAACAACAGAACAGAACCAGGGTACCCGTGACAGCTTTCTCGGCTGAGATGGGAAAGGATGGAGGAGAGGCTTTGCTTCACAAACCCCTCGGGCAGTCGGTCCCGGTGCTCCTGCAGGGCTCTGAGGAACACTCAGCTGGAAGAGCAGGGATGAGCTGAGATCCCAGGCCGGTGGCTGAGGTGTATCAGCAGCTCCGCGGCGGTGCCTGGCACTGGCACATCCCGGCAGGACAGGGGGTGCGAGGCCACCAAGGAAGAGGGAAGAAGGAGAAGAAGCAGCAGCTCCGTCTGGGTGATGGCGAAATTCCCTTCTCTCCACCGCAACAGCTCCGCGCCCAAAATGTCCTTCTCCGAAGCTGAAGAAGCCGCCAAACTGTCCCTGCCCTTCCCTTTTTCCTGCCCCCTTCCCCCCTGGGCCCAGCCGAACTCTTTGTCTTTCCTCAAGCACCCACCAAGTACCCGCAGTCAGGTTTTTCCCTCAACTAATGGGTAAAAATTCAACAGGTAACTAAAAGAACTAAAAGAAGGACACCTGTCCTGGGGTGACTTTATGACACTGGTATCCCCAGTTGTCTGGTTTATGTTATATATTAAGTTCTGCACCTTTAAGGCTGGCTTTGAGAGCAAGAGAGGGGGAAGAAGAAGCCGCAGTTTGTGTTAAAGAAAAACATCACTCCCACACATCTCGCTCCTGGACTGTGGTGTCTGCAGCACGGACAGACAGCGGGACAGAGCTTCTCTCTGGTTTTTAGTTAGCTTTAGCTAGCTGAGGCAGAGGAGTTCCCTGGACCTTTGTTTTTTCCCTTTTTACCTGGATCTGTGCAAACCTGCTCTGGACTGAACACCCAGCCAAACCCCGGGAGCTCACGCCTGGGGCCCACTGGGGCCTGGGCCTCGGCACTTTCCAGCGCTGGAGGGACTGATAAGAACCTGAGCGAGCCGAGCTACACCACATGAAAAGGACTTTTCTTCCTAGACTTGCCATCCCATCGAACAGCGAGAGGTTTTATTATTTAATATTATTCAATTTCTGTTAAATAAACAGCTTTTTCCACTTCTCTCCAAGGAATTTTTTTTTTCCTTTCCTGGACCAGTTGGTGGGGAGGGGTCATTTCCCTGGGGAAATCCCCATTTGGAGTTTTCCTCCCTAACTTGCCCTAACCTACACCTAACCCCCAACAATATTAAAACGCACACTTAAACCTTTCATGAAGTATATCAAAAAGAATAGTTCAGATTAACATGAAGCTACAGTTTCAAGTAACACATTACAGCTCATTTTAAAAAGTGTTTGTGAAAATTAACTTCAGAGATAATTAACTAATTCAATCAGTTCTGCTCTTGGGTCTTAAATATAACAGTGGTATTAATATATTGCCCCAAAGAGTTACATTCTCACCAGATTAAAAACGGTACGGTAAAAATCTTTCTGCCTGAAGAAGAGGGAAGAAAAAGTCTATTCCCCTGTAGCTAATGGAGTTAAACTGAGGTAAATGAAAGTAAACTTAAGCCCATTTTCTTTTGTTTGTGCAGGTACAACAAAGTCTTCATCACCCCAAGACCAGCAGAAAACGTTCAAGGAGCCTTGCTCCTGGGAAAATTAGATGTTTTCAGGAAAGACAGGGAAATCTCCTGTAAATCAGTCTCCAAAGAAGATTACAGCCATTAAATGGATGGGGAAACAAGGAAAGAAAACCAATGCTGAATAATTCCAGACCACCATGACTCCTTTCATCCCTTTGATTTTTAAAATGAAAACATTTTTAGCAGGCAGGTGTGAAGGAGGGACCAAAACCGGACTGATAGCTCATACCATGGTCCACTGAGAGGCAGGGGCTATGACGGCCCAGGGCATTTAAAGAGGGCCCAGGACCCTGCTCCCATACACTGCTCAGCACATTAAGGAGAACATCATCCTTGTTCAACAACTCCAGAGTGCTTCTATTAGCACAATCAATGACAGCACAGCAAAGGCTCAACTTTGGAAAATATGGAGTTATGCAGCTGCTTCCGCTGCCTAGGTAACTTCATCAGATTTTCATAAAAACCTGCTGCATATTCCTGCCATTCTAGCCAGGGGAAACTCTAACTATTCTGGAGAAATAATTCTGACCTGGCTAAAAAAAATCCATTTACATTATTTAGTGATACTGCAACAGCTAACAAAAGAAGCTCTCTGAGGTGGACAAGCGGATGTTTTACTGCAGCTGCAGTGAGCAGCAGGCTGGGGTTGTCTGCAGGGAAGAAAATACTGAGAAACAACGTGAAAAATCAGAGCAATTGACAGGAAGGAAAAAATAATAGCTATCCTTTACGGCTATCCTTCAGCATCAGTCAGGAACTTAGCCAGAAATACTCCTGCCAGATTAGCTACTGCAACACCCTGAGCTATCAGCTTCCAGAATGTTTAGTTCACTGAATACATTTATAATGAATAATAATCAACTTCTCAGCTTCTTATGACTTGGTATTTTATGCCTTAATCCTGTATAACATGAATTCAAACACTTTTTTACTGTTAAAGTGGCTTAAAAGTGAGGATCACATGTAAACATGAAACAAAGCAGATACAAGAAGTGATCCTGATGGCAGGTTTGAGTAGGCAAAATATTAGTAAGTGACACTACTGACAAGTGCAAAAGTATTCTATTATACTACTGGGCTCCTTCTTTCCCACTGGAAACTAATGAAAACTGATTTTTGTTTAGTTTTTGTTTTAAGCCTCATAATACAAAAAAAACCCACACTTCCAAAGTCTTCCCTCAATTCAGATGCATTATACTAGTTCCCCTTTAAAATTCTAAGTGTCTTTATGGTTCTGGCAGAGATTATTTTAGTGAAGGATTTTTGAGCAACAAACCAGGCAGACAAGTAAAAGCAGAAAGTTAAAAGAATCAAAGCTTTAAAGGAGTCAAACAGCAGTCCCAGTGAATCTGCAATTTTCTGGTGGATCATTCTGCATCAGATGAGTAATCCATCGTTTGGGATGGCTTCCAAGAATGGACCATCTGCTCTCAGCATGACCACACTCCTGGAAGCTGCACAGAATCTTCCACCTTCTCCTCGACAGCTCTGGAGAGATATAATAATAAGGTTTCTAGAAAGAACAAAGCAAATAAACTGTAAGCTGCTTTGCCTGAAATACTATCTCTTCACAGGTTCAGTACATCTAACTTGCATTAGTGGCCTTCTGCCACACATAAGTGGCATTTGACATAGAGAAAGCTAATTGTATTGACTGGAGAGAATGGGATTTTTAGCCATGAGATCACAAGGCTAAAACAATAAAATCACACATAAATGATTGAGGGAATTTGCATATGTACAGTGTCTGAATTCTTCCTAATTTCACACATGCCCTGCCACAAACGCCTCAAAGAACAGCAAGGCAACCACAGAATGAAAAATCCCCACATCTATCCCCTGCCCTGGGTACAAGGAAGGCTACAGGACAAAAGCCCCTGACCTTAATGCTCCAAGGCAGCTCCATGGAAAAAGCCGGATCTCAAAGAGGAAAACAAACAAGCCAGCCACTTCTTATAAACTGTCCTGCACTGTCAAATTCAGGCAGCTGGCTAAAGATGCAGGACACCAAATTCCCACATTAACAAACAAAGGAGGTGATACTGTTCCCATAACCTTGGCCACAGCTTCACATCCTCCCCTCTGCCAGAACCAGCATTCACCTGACATCAAAGTAGACAAGCTTAAGAAGCTAAACAAGGATTCAGATTTTCACTCAAGAGGAAAAAGCCCTCATGGAAGAGTCTCTGTCCAGGGGGAAAAAGTTCAATTCCAACGTTTTTGTCAGCAGCTGCCAGCAGGTCAGTTCAGCTGTATTTTAAAAATACACCTAAGAGTTGACCCTTACATAGCTGAAGGCTGCACACAAGGATTTTAACAGTCTGTGGGTTCTAGCCATGGTGCAAGGAAAACTGTGGGATCAAGCAATTGAAGAGGAGAATTCTCAACTGCCCTCTTTGGTATTAAGAGGGGTCTTATACACAGTATTCTTACTGCTTCACCTGAAGATCAGCTGGGCTTGAGACCCCCTGAATAGGTGGATCTCACATTACCAGAGCAGCCAACTCCATACAAAGCTCACAAACCCAAGTGGAAGTGGGCTACAAGAAAGCATCTAATTAAGCCTAAATAGAGGGTTTTTCAGAAGAGGCCAAAATATTTTCTAAACCAGCAGAAATGGCTTTGGGTGTCAGTGTCATAAAAGGAGAGACAGAACCATCCATATTTGCCAAGTGTCCCCTTAAGCATGCAGTTAGAAAGCCAAAGACAATGCCCACGCTTTGCTCACGTTTTGCAAGTTCAAAGTTGAACCCAAGATCACTGGAAAAAACCACAGAAGAAAACATGCAGTATCAGCTGCCTTTTCATCAAGTCAGACAAAGTACATTCAAGGTGTCCTTAATTATCTCAACTACAACTGTGAAGACTGTGAAAGAAGCAATTGCAGCACCACACTTCTCTTGCTAAAGTTAGCAGCTCTCACACTTCAGGGCTGGAGGACCCAAGACAGGTGATGCTGCCACCCAGGGTTCTATCAAGCCCCTGGTCTGCTCCTGGCTGTTGATCCAGGCCTTCTGCTGTACAGCTCCAAGCAAAATGACTGGAAATGGTTTCTTTCACAGCTGAAGTGGAAGTTTGCATCCTCCAGACTACAATAAAACAAAGGCAAAAAACATCATTTCCAGAACTGCCTTCTTATAACTTTCCTGAAGTTACAGGGGTAGGAGATGCCACTTCTGCCAAAGGGAGAAGGGAAGTAGGAGAGCATACCACAGGGTGGAGTAAGGACATATGTGAGAAAAGGAGCTCTAACTGCAGGAATATGGGGTGTAAGGATGAGAGAACAAGGGCAGTGACAGAGTACGGGCAAGATGTGTTCTAGGACAGACATCCAGCTACTGCAGAAATGCAGTGGAATAGAAGGGAGAAATCACCAAATTATCCATGTATGAAATCAGGTGCTGAAGCAGCAGGAATAAGTGCACAGACAGGATTTAGAGCTGGCGTTAGAGAGAAGATGGAGAAAAAATACAGCCATTATTTTTAGGGAGTTTAACCGAATCTTACAAAAAACATTTCTTCTTTGGCTCTTGTGTCACAAACTGAAAAGAGGAGCTGGTCCCATTTGTGCCTTCGCAGTGTTTCAGTCAGGGCAGCACTTCTCCTCCTGACCAGCCACAGTAGTGTCTGTCACTCAGTGTCCAGCTCCAAGGATCCTGAAGTCTCAGCCCTTACTACCAACCCTTGTATCAGTTATTGTACATCTCAAGAATGGCTCAGTACTCTTGCAAAATCCAATATTTTACGTGTTACAGGACAAAAAGGAATTATTTGACATGGGAGAGGAAAAATTCAACACAGACTTTTGAAAATATACCCAGCCTGCCCTTCACTCCCCTTTACCCTCTTTCACAGTCATTTCCAAGCAGATTTGGAGCTGCCAGATAAATTTCTCCACTGGTAGAAGAACAGACCACCAGACCCCCCGAGGTCCCAGCTGTTCCTCCCCTATTGCCATCAGGGCTCCCATTAGAGACAACACAACCCTGTTTAAAACACTGCCTACACAAGTCTAGTACCAGCCTCAGTCTGCCAAATTCAAAAGACCTGCTCTTGATTTATAGCAAAGAAAATGAGAGGAGAAGGGAGTTTGTGGAGGCCCAGGGGTCTGCCACCAGGGTGATCATACCTCAGCCCTGGAAGGACAGAGGCAAAAGAGGAGAGACGCCCCTCTAGAACAGTGTAAGAAAAGGCCTCCCTCCCACTGGCCTTTTGCAGCCACATGTTGGCAACTTTTGGGTTCTGGTGTTCTGATAGTGTGTGGGGATTGATGTCCCCCTTGTTCAGCCCCCATTTACCATTCATGTTCCTAGTAAATTCTTCCTTCCCTTAACCCCTATTGGCTCTGTTTTGCCACACTGTTCCACCCACTAGCCTCTTGGTTCTCCAGGTCTTTAGCCATCCCCCTGCACCACTTTCCCTTGTCCCTATTGGACCTTGACCCTCAGATCCACCCCTTTTGCCCCTCATCTAACCCTGTGCCCTTAGGCCAATCCTTTGTTCTCATCCCTGAATTCATTTGAGGCTGTGTTCTTCAATAAACCAGTTGTTGGATTAACAAACGAGAACCCATCCCTTTGCCTTTATTGTCAGCAATCTTTAGTGGTGCTCTCCAGGCCCTGAGAACGCTGGTCGCTCTCTGGTTGATCTCGTTGCAGCACACGCTGTAACAGAAGTTAAGAGCAGAAGGAAAAAAGCAAAATAATGAGGGGATGGAGAAATAACAGAAATACTCAGTTCTTGAGCAGCAGGACTATATTTCATACCTCTAAGCATTGACCCTAAAAGATAATTCATTATCTTAGGAATCTAAAATACCTATTTTCCATTTAAAAAATACTTTGGTGTCTTAAAAACAAACGTGCTCAATTCTTGGAATAATCTCAAATTACAAGGATTATTTTATCACAGAATTAGGCATAATCCATGTACACAGATGCATCATTTCCAAAGCAGAGCAGAAGGCAAAAAGGATATAATGAATATGCAGAAACCATGCTTACTGTTAAGAGCAATCATCTTATTTGCCCTTCCTTTTGTTATACATAATATTAACACTCATTCTTTGTGCTCTTCTACATTGCTGAATCTTGATTAATCAATCTTGTAAAAAAATTTGTCTTCAGTAAGTCATCCTTTGTTTCTACCTTTTGAACTCTTCTGAAAGCATCCTGATCACAAAACAAAACAATTCAATACAGAACACATTACTGCCTCCAAATCAGGAGGAAAATCCCACAAACCCATTTTGGATCACTGCAGCTCCAAGGTATATGTCATTCATACATGGCAGTGAGCAACTACCCCCTCACAGGCAAGGGCTCAAAATTGTTACTTTAAGTACCAGCAGTGATTTTTTTAATGGGATGCTTTGGATTATTGCACAGCAGTGTTGGAGTCAGAGGCATAGAGAATATCCCTGTATCTGTGCTGACACACAGACGCACAAGAAAACACTGAGTTTAACCTAAAATCATGGATAAAGCTCCTAAAACTAAGTGAAGAAATTAAGAATTGTGTAAGTTAAATAGAATTATATTAAGTCACTGAGTGAGAAAGAGTTTAAGGTTTAAGCTGTATTAGTGAGTAAGAGACAACTTGAAGGATTTAGGGCATTGTCCTTTTCTCCTTCTTCATCTTCTTCTAGGGTTTTTGGGTAATATTAAGTGATTGGATGGAAGAATCCACATTGTGGGACACAGGTTAATGGTTTGGTTAATGGGCTATGAGTGAAAATAAGTTACTTGGCATTTCATTATTGGGCACATTGACACTTAAAAGACCTTGAGGAGATACTTCGCTCTCCATTTTGTAGCATGCTAGCCTAGTATAAACAGCTCCTCACTGTCTGTAAATATGTAATATACATAAGGAAGAATAAACAACTGAGCCCAAACACAAAAGCAGTCTCTCTCTCTCTCTCTCGTTAATCTTGGGGTTGAGGAAAAGAACTGAGCTACCAGTGTCGCACCCCGACACAGCAGCTTTACAGGACATCAGCTATTACTGCTACAGAGTTGGTGGTTTATTTTTTGAAAGACCACAGCCGACTATTTCCTTTACTCTTTTCCTCTTAATAGCTTAACCATCAGAAAATAATAATAAATTGTATTTGACCAATGTGTAAGTTATCAGGTAATAAAATTCCTATAAATATTAAGGGAAACTGCCAGCCTTAAAGCCATGTTCATACTGAACACAACAGTGAGAATACAACACATTACTGGATTTTTGGGGTTTTTTTCAAGACCCCAAGTATTATGCATCCGTCAGCGCTACAGACTCTACTGCATCCAAGGATATCCCCACCATATGTAACATCTCCTAATCAATATTTTCTCTCACTCCTTCTCCTTGCAGCTGAACCACAGCATATGGTGCATGTGGATATTGATATTCTGTTCCCAATGCCACCTCTGCTCCAGCCCTTGTAGCTGCCCTCAACTGGTAAATTGGCTTTTGTCAGCCACAGTACCGCTGCTCTACTGGCAGCATTTCCCATGGCAGGGGAACAAACGTGCTCCTGCTCCATGTGTTCCCAAGCTAGGATGCCAGTCTTTGGACACCAGCCTTGGCATTAGGCCAGATGGATGCTTTTTGCCGTTCCTCTGCTTTATGGGCTTGAATAGCAAGAGACTATGAACTGTAAAACCACAATACTGTTATCAACTGAAATAAGAAACACTGGTCCACTTCACATCAGTGAAACAACCTCAGTTTTAGAACAGACCTTAAAGAGAGGAACATGAGGGTGAGGAAAAAGGAAATCAGAATATGGAACTAGAGAAAAAAATGTAGCTGACCACCCAAATTACACACTTGAAGTAAATGGAGACACACACTGATGCACTATCTTTAAGAACATGAGCATGACCTACATCTCATATTTGTGAAACAGAGTGAGGGCCTTGGAGGTTTAGCATCTCTTTTCAGAGCTGGGAAATAACTATTTCTGAGAAGAGCTGTCTTCTCAGCAGTTCCTAAGGTGGTCCCCATAAGCAGGTGTTATTTTCTGAACAGTAAAGTCTCCTGCTTCTTCCCACTATCCACTATTTATGCCCACACTCCAAGCTTAAACCATTCCCCCAGATCTACTTCACCCATCTACAGCTATGGTTTGTTACCTGAATTTAAAGGATATTAATTTACAGAAATGCACATAATTCAAGCTGGATTTGTTACTCTTCCTAGTGCATCCAGGCACAGACACAAAGGGAAGGGCAACCTTTCTTGGACAAGCAGCACATCAGCAGTCACAGAGCCTGCTACACCCCAATACTATCCTCTGCGCAAATAACAACAGTCTGTGCCTGTCTGGCACATTTACCCACAGAAATCTGGCATATGTTCTACTGTGAATAATTAGGAGAAACACACAGAACTCCCTTATTTCAAGGTAGCTTTTGTTACAGCTCCATTCCTGCAGACTTTTAAAATGAGGGTAAGATGACAAGATACAAGACTACCAAAATGTAATTAAGCAAGAGGCTGAAACAGATGAACAGATAGGAACTGGAGTAAATAAAGTCTCTACACAAGCTATAGAAAATCAAACAAAGCAGATACCAAACTGCACTTTGTAAATCTGTCCATCTGTACAAGTATGACTGTTTCACAGTTTCTCCCCGCTTTCTTCCTAAAGTGGTTTAGATACTGAAGCTTTATAACATAACCTGAATCTGGGTTAGAGATTACATATGTAAATCTTGATATAAATAAAAACCATTTTTGAAACATATATTCATTTTCCTTTTCAGCAAAGGATTTTTAGGTATAGAAGAAGCTTCCAAGGACAGAAAGAGAATCCACTTAAAACCATAAGGGATATGACTGATATCCTATTTGGTTACTTTAGTGTTGAGTCTCCTCATTTTATATGCAACTCCTGCCATATTTAGAACCATGACTTTTTTTTTTTTATAAACCCTGAGAGCACACCAGATTTCACCCCAGGGCAGAGCTAGGAGCCTGCTGTTACCAAACTCATACCCCAAACGTGCAGACAGGACTCCTGTGATTCACAGTTTTAAAATGGAAACAGGACAACCTCCGGATGCTTCATTGGTGTGTGAGTTGAGGTCTTTTTGTCTGGTTGTTGTTGATTTTGTTGCTTTTTTTTTTTTTTTAAACAACATTACAGTATCATGTGGTAACCTTGAAAATAGTGAAATACTGAGATACACACATGCTATGAAACATTGTTTTCAAAAACCTGGCATCAGCAATTCTTTTTCTGGCATGAAGTATACCAAGGGTGCTGGAGAAACCCTCAGCTGCTCATTCCTGCTCCTCCCATCCTTTGAACATCAGTGTTCACACAGACAGGCTGAGAACAAAGACCAATTCTCTGTATGTTCCCAAAGAGTGGCTTGTGCCCACACCAGAGGGTGGCAGCCAGCCCAGCAGCCGGACAGAGCAGCAGTCCTGCACCAGTGCCAGTCACAACAGCAGCGCATACTCTGCCATGCCTTGGAGACTTCCCTTTGGAAATTGCGGGATTGGTTTTCAAGAGTCTTCACTTACACTGAAAAAGACTTCCATGCATAGGCTAGGGAAAAAATGAAATAAATTAAAATCTTGTTTGTCCAAGTGGACTTGGAGGTGTCACTCTTGCAGAGGGATTTAAAACTAGCTTAGGGACAGAAATATCAACACCTGACCAGGACAAACCACCATAACCATAGTACAGTGGGAAGAAAGCAATTTGATTAAGCTGGTTTAACTGAGAGAAGTTGTGATTGGAGACACACAACTTGGACTAGAAATACACGAGGCTTATGCACATCATGCTTTTCTACACTATATGTTTTGTTCCAGGCAGTTTTTAACTGGGATAGTCACTGGTGCTGCAAGATCTGAGTTTGGAAAGGGTTTAATCATCCCATTCTGAACATCTATGATGGTAGTGATGAGTTACATGAATCAAGGTTGCTGTCTAATCAGCATAATTAATCTCATTCGGTGATTAACCTAAAGAGGAAAGAGCTCCTTTAGGCACGGGTAAAACAGCATGAGTCATTACTTGGCAGTGACAGTAGAGAGTTTAAAAATGCAAGTTGTGCTTTGTTGCAAGGTTCAGATTCAGTCTAAAGAAGAAACACAGATTATTAAGTGCTAGGACAGAAACTCTAAGCAGTCTTTCCCTAACCACCAGAAACCAGGACACCATTGTCACTAAAACCTCTGCTAATTTGTGAAATACTAGAAAGAAAGTGTTCTGGGGACGCAACAACTAAACACTGCTTTGACATGGGCCAATTCTGTTCCAAGTACTATGGGCAAGGACTCTACAGGCAGTTTTATACATCATGTTACAGTTACAAGCCTTTTTTATCATTGATCTCCCACATGGAATTATTTTAAAAATGCTCTCATTAATATCCACATATTAATATCCAAAATTTCTGTCTTTCACAGTGCCAGGACCCATTTCAGAAGTGTTTGAATTATTCTAAGCAGTGTTCCTGGTTTCTTCATACAGAAACCTCAAAGTTGCATCTCTGACAATACAGTTCAGTTTCACAACACCACCAAGAAGCTGTTAAAGTATTGCTATCTCTTCCTATAAATTTAGGGCAGAAAAAGCTGGCACAGCCACCAAAGGAAGCAGCCTGCCCTTGTAAACATAGTGGTGTATTTGTCACTACTCTCACATCTTTCTGTCTTCTGCACAATGTGGCTGAAACAGCAAATTGGATGAATTGAGCCAGGGGAAAAAGATTTTGAAGGTAAGGAAGATTACTCTTAAAGTTTATGTGCATTTAGAGTATGTATGAAATTTCACAGTTCATTCCAGAAAAATTAGAAGCTGTTGGAAGAAGGGGGGAGGCGGGGGGGAAAGGTAAGACATGTCACATTGTCACATCTGACACCTGAGAGTTGTCCAGCCCCGATTTCAAGTGGCTGTTTGCCAAGTGAGGCGATAGCTGTGGGATTTGGTAACACACTTTAGCAGGGAAAGGTTTCTAGTGCTTCCTCACAACATCACACCATCCACAGACTTAGCAGCCTGCCTGTACACTTAACAGCCTTAGAAATAATTGACTCACAAGTCTGACCTGATAGTCAGTGGAGCTCAGCACCAGCAAACTTTGGATAAAAGTATTTACAGTTATCACTGGCTCCCGGCTTTCCTGGTGCCAATAAGACATCTTCTGTTGCATCTTCAGAGTGCTAATATCCATCACATCTCATTTTTATTTCTTAACTTCCTTTAGGGCAGACACAAACATTGAAACTCTTACATAAGCTACTACTACACAGCAAGCAGCTGAAGAGAACTCTCCCCATTTTATTCAGATGAAAACCAAGTACTACTCCTGTTACAATTAAATCACATCTTGATCAGCTCTTCATTCAGGAACGTGCTCACGAAATTCTTCAGACTTCTTTGCTCAGGTGCATAGACACTACTGGATAAAGCAGAAGAGAGGGAAAGGAGGAACAAAATCTGTCAAATGTTCGTGTTGGCCATTACCAGGGGTCACGGTAGCTGCAGAGACCTCCATTAGGGAACACCTCATGTGTTGTTGGATGTTGCACATGAAAATGTAAAGAGCTATTTCAGGTTTCCTACATAACTCCAAATGGGAGATGTTCAGGTTTTTTAACATGCACCTGAAATATTAGCCCTCAATTTCTTTTTCTCCCCATCAATTGTGAAATTACTATGGAAAACTCAAAGGGTTTTGTGAAATAGCACAAAAACATTAATAAGGACAGATCAGGGAGGGTAAAGGGCCTGTCACAGCTAAAAGTTCTGAGTGTGTATCACTCAGAGGTATCCATATTGAGAGCACCTCTGCTCTATGGGGTGTTTTGGAAGCATTTTCCTTTTAACTGCGAGAATGCAGCTCTGCCTACCCCTTCCAGGGAAGCAGCCAGAGTTGGACCAGAATTGATCTGGGGAACTTAATGAATTAATACAAGAGTAACAGGGATTAGAACTGGCCTTTTACTCACACAAAAGAAGCAGGGGAGTGCGAACAGGAGCCCATGGCAGGCATGAAGATAAAGCCAGAGTATCAGCACTGCTACTGATAAACAGCAACCCAAAAGGCTCACAGCAAGCAAGGCTGCAGTCAAGATGCAGAGACCACAGCATGTCCCCCAAAGAGCTACCTTTAAACATGATCCTCTACCCCTGGAAATAAGCCTGATGAGCAGTTTCACTACAGCTGGTGCTGTATCACTAGAAAATCTCTAAATAAAGACAAGAACAAACCCACTCTGGACACCCCCCACCCCCTGCAGCTTTCATGTTTCTTTCTCATCTAGGTATTTGACTTTTGTTCAGCTTTCCTGATGGGGACTTTTTTTTTTATTATTTAGGTTTTGCATTTTCTTGTTTTATGTGATGGAAGATGAGGGGAAAAATGATAGTAGTAATTAAATTTTAAGAATTCCACACACCAGTTCCAGAGAACCCAGGAAAATTGGAACCTCTGTGTTTTTATCATTGTGATCCTCTCAGTAGGTGAGAGAATTCACTCTTCAAAGAGGATTGTGAAAAGATACAGCTCCCAACTGGTTGTACAGAGTCTTGAAACCCTAAGGAGGATTTTTAAAACAACAGCCAAGGGAAATGCAGAAGCAAAGCAGCAGGACCTGCTGCAGGGGACAAGTATGAAGAAAGATGATTATTCCAGCTTGAAAAAAAAATAAAGAGATTAACTGTCAAAATGGAAAAAATAAAAATAGTCACTCTTAAGTCATGCAAGGCCATGTCAGAGTGTAAAAATCATTTAACAGATTTTCAACTTCAAGTGGCTATGCAAGAGGCAGTGGTGGATTCTGGGCTCCATGATTTATAGCAGGCTCAGAGGATGAACAGACACTGATGGTGAAAGGCAGATCCAACACCAGGATTTCTTCTTATTGCCTTTGATTACAGTACAAGACACAACCAACCTATGCCAAACTACTCCTTTATATTTGTGAGGGGTTTTGGTTTGGTTTGTTGTTTTTTTAATGTATTTGTAACTTATTATATATGTATTTGTAATGTATTAGTAATAAAAAGCACAATGCCAAAGATATGAATCAGGAATGTCTGTGATGCCTGGGATATGCTATCTTGAAGTCTCAAAAATTTATTTTTAAATTTGATGACTAGGATTTGAATGCTAGCATTTAGACAAGAAACAGATGCCTCACTACAAGCAAGAGCAATAGCTGCAAGAACAATTACCATTTTGTAAGATATAGTGCAATGCACATCAGAAAAATGTGTTTTTAATTTGTCAGAGCTAATATTTATCCAAGGTGACAAATAATTTACTTGGTTAATTTTAAACTTCTGGAGCCTTGGGTTGAATCTGTACACAGCACAAAGCTCCCTTCAGCAGCAAGACAATCCTCAGTGTCAACTAACAAATGGAAGGAAATTCAAAACCATAAGGAAAAGACTCAAACAAGAAGCACACAGCCATAGTAGAGGGGTTTGTTCTTCCTCCATATGAACCCACTCAATCTCTACAATTACCATAAAAAAAAATAAAAAACAGACAACATGGCTTTCTTCTGAACGATTTCTCAAATTCTCTGATAACATTCAGCCACATGCAATCAACATTGATCTGATCTTGCCTGCACAAGGTTGTAATTTGTGCTGTTTATCTTCTAGGTATTACCCCCTGTCAGCACAGAACAGCTTTAGGTTTAAAATTACCAACCTCATTTAGTCTTTGGGCTGTGAATCTAGACAGGCTAGTTATATGACAGTACAACAGCAGTAATAATAGTTGTAATGGCTAATGCACATTTAATTTTAGATTAAAGGAAGACATGGCAAATATAGGTGAAAAAAATCCTGCCTTACTGAGAGCATTTGCACACCAGCATTGCCTGTGGTTGTTATTGCACATGCAGTTTTGTCCCAAATACAACTAAAGGCTCAAAGGTGTTGGGTTTCTGTCACTGACCATTTTCAAGTCAAGTAATTTGCCTTTTCTAGTGGAGCACATTAATTAATCTATCATGCATTATGCACATACCTTCCTTTTAGAACCAAACTGCCACAATGCTTAAACAATTTTTCTTTGTCATCTGGATCCCTATCCCTGTATAAACCCCCCCAAGTTCTGAGTCCCACTAATTACTGTTACCTTATGGATTTGTGTAGAACATGAATGAATCCTGTCATCAAAACAACAACCAAACAGCTGGGGCAACGACAACAATAGCTTAAATCCCTTATTGTCAATTTTCCACTTCATTGGATTTGATACCACAAGCCAGTGGCAACCCTCTGAAACCAAGCAGGGTCATGCAGGTGCAAGTCCACACTGAATACAACACGTGCAGAGGTCATACAACTTAGCTTGTCCAATTCCTTCCCAATTTGACACAAGCTGTTGTACTGTTTTCTTCCCTCATTTAAAAAAAATGAATTATCACCTTCAATTTCACCAGCACCTTGAACAATTGCAACTCATCAGACATAGTGTATCTAAAGAAATGTTTTTAAGTGTGCATTTAGAAGTATTAAAACAGAAGAATATGAGTTTGGAGATATCATATGCATCACAGGTTATTCATGTAAGAATAGCATGCACTATTTTCCACATGTACTTCACAAAAAGGTTAATTTTGCAATGTATTTTCAACATCCAATCTTTGGGTTTAGCCTATTTGCTACCTCCACTAAATCAAGCAAAACAAAGTAACATATGAAAATTACCTACTCCCTTTAATGTTCCATTGAGTTCATTACCCTTAAGGTGACACAAGAGTATCTAGTTCAGGACGCTTTTTTTGCTGAATGTACTCAAAGTTCAACCAACCTTTGTAAGTCTACAACAAAAAATTCTTCAGATACCCAGGTTTTTAAAAAAGCCATTTTATAAAGAAAAAAAAAATCCCTACTCACACTTACTGCATAATGTCACAGGTTCAGCAGTTCGACTAATTCCTTCCGTGTCTACTTGTCTCTAAGACTTTAACACACACATGCACATCATGTAATTGTAGGTACAATACTTCCCCTTATTATTTAATCCCCTGAAGCTATAACTGAAAAATGCTAATATTACCTTGCATGCTTGAAGCAGCTTGTTAAAGAAAGGCAATTTTCTCATGTGTCAAGATTCCAGTCCCATGAGATCCTCTGGTTAATTCATAAAGTAATTTAATCATAATTAAAGCAAAATTGCATCTTACCCAACCATCATGTTTTGCAAGACAGATTTAGCAAAAAAATAAGAAGTTTACACTGCCAGCAGGAATAGGAAAAAGGCACATTACAGGAGATGGGGGGAATTAAAGGTGAGCGGCTGTCAGCTCTTTTAGAGGAAATAGAGAGCTTCTGAGGGTTCAGCTTCTCCCCAGCTCTCAGCGAGCTCATGGCTAGATGGGCCACTCTCATCTGTACAAGACAGATGACTTATTTGGCATGAAATGAAAATGAAAAATTATTTACTTCAGGAACTTGCTCACCCCCAATTAATTACAATGAGACCAAAGCACATCTTTTGCTGTTCACCCTGACAGAGCAGCAAGAAACAAGGTGGACATTTTGTTTTCTGATGTGTTATATTTAGCCACAGAAGTAACCACATCCCCAAGGATGAGATTAAATCCTAGATAACCGGAATTGGACCCAGTACCTAATGCAAGTCTCCTGGATGGGGTGAATTAAAAATAAATACAGCATGCAAGACAGCAAGTCTCTGCTTCTGTATTAAACCACAACATCTCATGAAGGAAAACAGAATAAGCTTTTTTTGTTTGGATGTTGTGTTCTTTTGTTGTTGTTTTGGGGGGGGGGGGCTTTAAATTACTGAAAACTGACATGTATTTCAAATACAACAGCTAGCTATAATCTTGTTTATAGAAAGTGTCAGGAGTCAGAAAACCTACATATATACCACCACATTACTGAAAATTATGGTATTTCCCTCACTAGTAGCTACAGAAGACTGTGAAACCTCAAGACTACATTAGAATCCGATGAAAGCAGGTTCAAATGGATCACCCAGAAAAAGATACAGGCTAGAGAGGAAAATTCTGCTTAATTCTAATGCACACACTGCAGGGGGTGGGGAGAAACGACAACAAACCACAAAAAGCCCCAAATAAATACAGAAACAAAAATAAGAATAAGAACAAACACTAGAAAACTGCTATCTTACCTCATTTAAAAGAACAGACAGCAGCTATGTCGCATGGAACAAAACTCACTAATAGCAGGTCCTTTCCAGAGAAGCAGCGGCACAAGTGAAACAATATTATATTCAAAGATGCAACATTTGTTAAATCTCGATTTTACCAATTCTTTTTGCAAGAACCCAAGTCTTAAACCACAAAGCTCCTCCGGGGAAAAGTCAAAGCCATGCTTTCCTCATGGCTGCACCCGAGTGAGATGAACAAAGTTTTTAGAGAGCACTGATGAGACAAAAAAGATCTAAACAAGAAACCCATCAGCCTCTTGGGACCATCTCCTCAGAGACGGTCATGACAGAGGTCTCCCATACCTTAATATTTTTAAAGCCCTCACACAGACCAAGTTCATGCACCCAAACACCCCACTTAGAGATACTCATTTTCCTAAGCTCACAGACAGCCCTTACCTTGCTATAAACACCTACCAGCATCACAACAAAGACTTTAATTCATAATAAAACTCACGTCCCACTTTGAATATCCATTTTTTTAGTTCATCTCCCCCTTGTTCACTGCTAATACAAGACGCAGGAGTGGTGGAGGTTTAGAAGGGGTTGTGTTCTTTCCAAACAGGTGCTTTTAGATTCCCAAGCCACTCTCTACAGAAGAAACATCAATTCAAGCTACCAGGGATTCAAACTACAGAAGGGCCTTCCAGATATCGAGAAAAGCTTGTGATTTGGATATCTTGCTTTTTCATCAAGAACAGGATGTATTTCTAGATTTTCTTCTGACAACTCAATGCTGCATCCCATGAACACCAAGAACTTGAAAGGTGTAGTCCACAAAGAACTAACAACCATGGAAAAATAATACAAGATACTCACACTGCACAGACTGTGATACTTAAAAAATGGACCACAATGAAAACATCTTGCACATCTTCCATTATTTTTTAAATAGAGAATACCGATGTAAATTGTATTTTTGAGAATCATTGTTACAATTCAGAAACATTACTTACTCAGAGGTCTTGTTCTTCTTGAAGATTTCAATATAAATTATTTTCAGCTGTATCAACTGTATTCAGCTATTTCAAGTATAATTCTTCAAGTCTTGAATAGAAGGCCAGTGAACATTAAAATAACTGGGCTTGATGTTAAGTTGTTCAAGTCATACTTAAATTTTACTGTGAGGTTCAGAAAGGCTGTTTCAGAGATACTTCAGATTTCTCTTCAAGAAACCAAGTAAGTACTGTGGATATTAAACTTGTGCTATCTGTAGGACTACTTCCAGGTTGATGACAACATTTATGAAAAAATATTTATGATTATTACCCTGTTTAGAGTGGAGATGATACCTAAAGTTCAAGAATGGTGGCAAGCAGACAAAAGGGACATAAGGTCTCCAGCACATTTGCTGGCATGTCACTGACCCACCTGGAAATGTTCTAAAGGGGGATCACTCCACCATCCCCTGGGAGATTATTAGTGGTCCACTACACTGAAGGCCTAATAAATCACTGTCAGGATATGCCTACAGTTATTCACCTTATTTTTGTTGACATTTGTTCCATATTACCTAATAATCTGAATCCATCTTGAGTAACTGCTCTAATCAGTCTTTATGCTCAGCTGCTGCTAGCAAGTTAAATACTGCATTCATCCCAGGTCCTTTGAAGCCATTTCAGCCTGACATGTACATTTTCTGTATGTCTGAATGAGGGCAGGAACAAGCTCTGCCTACCTTAAGAAAGGAAAAGAACAGCCTCCATCTGGCTGAGACACAAGTGATTTGTTTTATTTTAACTCAAATGTTCCCTTTCAGATCGAGGTCACTAATTAAAAGTTAAAGATCCTGATTTGCCTGACTGGTAGATCTATTAAACAATTGATAATTTATTAACATTGATTTCGGACCCTGAGCCTCTGTTATGTATCACAATGCATCTGAAAAATGCCAGGAATAAAGCTGACATACAGCCCTACCATGGCAAATGCTTGCACAGGGGAAATTTGACAAAGAAACTACGGAATATAGAAGAGTTATCTCAGCAACTTAAAGCCTGAAAAGCCAAGGAGCCAGTCCTGTATTTGACCCATTGTTTAGCCAATGCATACAGGTTTCTTATTTCCAAATTTTAACAGGACAGTATAATTAATCTACACTGGGAGGGAATTACAGGTTTTTACATCCTTCGAGACTACAGCACAGCTGCCCCTTTCCCTTCAAGACAGAACATTTTAAAGCATGACTGTAACACTGTGTTAACATGTCAGTCCTCTTCACGTAAAGGACTAATCCCACAATGTTCAGTGGCAAAACCACCATGATATTTTTGCTGTAATAACAGGCTGCAATAATAAACTGGTGTCACCTTAGCCACAATCAGGCACAGTAAATGAAATTATGGCTCATCAGTAGCCTTGTCATTGACTTGGGCATTGAGAGGGCTGCACTACTAAAGAACAAAGCCATGTTCAGTAACTTAATCCTTCCATCTGCAGGTGCACTGTTTTAAAAGCTGAGAAGTTGTTTTGCCTTTTCGTAAGATGAACTTCAATTTCAAGCCTCTGTTTCCCTAGCAGGGAGGCCCTTCAACACCTAGCTGTACCCATCTGAAGTTATTTCTCTTGGGTGGCATGAGGAAACACCTTTAGATCATTACACTTCTCAGGAGCTGCAAAGGAGCAAAATCAAAAGGAGCAAACAAAAAAGAAAAAGAAAATTGATGTGTGTGTCAGCAGTAAATGACAGATGACCTAGATGAGCTTTCAAATTAAAGGCTGTTCAATATGTTCATCTGGAAATGTACCACCAAATGATTACCACATCTTTATTACCAAGAAGATACTCTGAAAAAGTGATATTTAATAGACTGGTTTACACAGTGAGCCAAAATTATGTCCAAACACAAACAAAGTGCATATCAGCATCATCAAGAAAACAAAAACAAGAAAAAGCAATGTACTTCCCCGAGGATATGGCATGTAAGCACCAGGAATAGCCAATGTTCATCTAGACAGTACTGAAAGTAAGTGAGGATTCCACGTTTCACGTGTGTTTCCTACTGCTGACTGTACTGAAGGCCAAAGGAGTCTCAGACTGGGGCTAGAAGGGATCAGGCTCTGATAATCAAACAATGACAAATTCAGGCTGGTCAAACATCTCACAACATATATAAGCATGGGTAGGCTGGTATTACAGGATGTCATTTGCTAATTGGGAACCAATGTGGAGAATGATAAAGCACCTGACTCATCACATAGAAAATCTGTGACAGAAACAAGAAATGAACCCAGTCTACTGGCCTAACCCTAACCCTGAGAAAGCATGTTAGGATAGATGCAGAGCTCTCTAGGGTCTTATACTGAACTGAAAACAACAGGCAATGAAAGCTTTGAAAAGGAAAACTTAGAAATTTTCATCTAAAGCAAAACCCCATACAGTTTAGGTAACTAAAGTAGACTTGGCAATTAAAGGATTCATCAAAGGATTTATTGACCAAAAGATTATTGAACTGAATGGTCCAAATGCTTAATATAAACTAGTTAAAAGAGTATGACTAATGTCCATTTTTCATCCTTATGGAATATCATTAATATAGCTGTCATCCAGAATTTGAGGCTATATGATGTTTCCATACCATGTTTATTTTTACATGTAATACCTGCTCTGGATTTTGGTCCCAAACTAAGAGTCCAAAGTGCTTGACACCAGACACGGGGATCACGAGTGATTACAGAAACCAGTTCAGCCAAACCAAAAACAAAGGGTCAGAAAAGAGTAAAAATATGCATCACTTCATATTTTGTAATTTACTCTCACATTGAAGTACCATTACATCCTAAAACCATATTTTTCCTATACAGAAAGCAATATGACAAAGCATAGGAGCCCTAAAAATAAATCCACAAGTGCCTGAGACTTTGCAATGGCACCTATGCACCAGGGTCAGGCAGTGGGGACTCAAGAGACAACCTTTATAATTTACAAACCCATTTTTTCACATTAAAAAAAAAAAGAGAGAGAGAGAAAGGATGGTGTCCAAAAACATCATCCAAGCCCTGGTGGCAGCAACCTGGCCATCATGTCTCAAATCAAACACAGAACCACAGGCTGCTTCAGCTGAACTGGGATAACCCATACCTCTGTAACCCTTACTGTGCAAACACATCTGGCAGCACACAAAACTTTTAACGTGTATGTAGTAACGTGCCTTGTTTAGCAGCATAAATGCTGGGCTGAACTGGATGATGAGCAAGATCTGCCAAATCTTCCCCATAATAGTCACACAAAATAAATATTTAGTGATTAGCCCCGTTGTTCTCCATAATGGGGGGGGGGGGGGGGGGGGTGTGGAATAAAAAATAAAAAAAATTACACATTTGTGCAAGCATGAAGCATTCCAGGCCTGACTTCTCTCTTAAAAATACCAACCTAAATTTCTATAAAACAACATTTTGAGCCTTTAAAGGTCTTGCCTTTATTGCTAGCAGTGTACTACAAAACAGTTTGTAGGGGAGTACAATTACCTCCAAGAAATTCTCCTGTACCAGTTGGGACTTTCCCAAGTGGGTCTACAATTGTCTCTTTACTGAACTCTGCTGAAATCTTAATTTCTGTAGGCTGGTTTGCACTGGGGCTGCTGCTGACAATAGAACAGAAATTGTGGTTTCAGAAGTAAAACAGTATCTAATTTAGGCCCAAAGACTTTACTACTGATTGTGATGTGCAAAAATGAGGAAACACAGCTTGACTTTAAGAACATATTGCAGCTTTGCTCAGTTGGCAGTATCCGAAACATTTTTTTTTCTCCTAATTTGCAACCACATATGTGTTCTTTAATATAATTCCAGTGGTTATTTTAGCTAAAATAATTTACAACTATTACTAAAAAAATTGTCCTCTCCAATGAATTTTCTTTAAAAATACTCTGATGATCAGGCTTTCCCTGATCTCCATGCAAGATGAAGACACAACACAAGTGACACAGAACAGAGGTTACTGAAATCAGTTCCAAATTTTCCAAGGTCTCCACATGATAAAAATCACTAAACCATGCTAGAGTAAGCAGATGGTGGAAAACATAATTTTTTTTTCTTCTTCTCTTTTGATCAAAAGATAAAGTGGTATTTGGGATTTTTTTCTAAAAAAAAATAAGCTGGACTCCTACAACACTTCCATACAATTAGTCTTGTACACACAGCCTAAATAGCTCATCAAAGGACATCTACATTCCTGTTGGGATACAAGAGAGCACAGCTACTCTCATTTGCTCCCAGTGCCTTGTAGCAATTTGGGATGTCCTGGTCCCCCTTGGTTACTGATTTTCTCATACAGCAGTGCCCTGAGCATCTCCTGCCAGTGGGTTAACTGCATCCAGAAGCAACCCCAGTGGCAGGTGAAGAACTCCCAATTCCCAAGAAAATACTCTTAAGCAAATGCAGGAGCTGGCTCTTTTTTCAGCTGGTATTTTCTAGCCTTGCCCAGTGTAGATGGCCTGCAGCCTGAGCTCCAGCAGAGCCACAGCAAGTGTGCACCTGCCAGTGCTCAGGTAATGCTTTTACCTTGGAAAGGCCTGTGTGAGGATTTTGGATTTTAGAGGCCTTTCCTTGTTGTCTGGATGAAAGTCTCCTGCAGGGGATAGGTGCTGAAATGATCCTTTTTAGTATGCTATTGAGTATTTTGTTATGGATCACACCATCTGTCCAAGCTAGTGAATGCAAATGACTCCATCAATTTTTCAAGTATAAGCTTTAAAAAAACCAAACATGTGATAGTAAAAAAATCCCATACAAGCACTTTCCACTTCACAGCTATTATTTGAAATCTACCACTGAAGATGCAAGATTATTTCAAAAGCATGTTCCAAATTCCTAAAAAAGTTGCCCATTATTCCTAACCTCACCGGTCTTTGTATGAAAACAATACCCTTGGCTTGTTCATCTAAATATTAGCAGATAACAGTTTTGTTGATATTAATGTGCTTACATCTTATTACACTGAGTTAATTAAAATCTGAATTAAGTAAAATCTGGAGATTCTGCATGTCTAATTTGTCCACTAAAGCAGCTTGCGTAATAACACCCAGCTCTGTAAGAGCATTAGGCTATCACAATGCACCATATGATTCTGTTCCAGCTCTATTCATTTCCCAAAGAAATGGGAAAAGCTGCATGGCTTTATGGACAAACCATTAGCTCGTAATCTCTAGAGAAACGGTTCATCGATGCATTTCGGCTCCAGACAGATTAGATCTCAGTCTGCTTCTCCTTCAGCAGAATCCACCAGCACACAGACCACAGAAGGGATGTCCCATCTGGGACAGATGAAGTCACCCCACAGCAGGAGCCTGAATTTTTTGAGAGTCAAAAGCCAGCAGCAGCTTATTACAACCACAAGTAGAAAGGTGCTCTCAGAGGGCTGGCATATTCAGCAATTCAGTTCCTGTAGCATTCAGCCCAAAATGTGAGCTTCAGGGAGTGCTACAGCATCAAGTTCTCCTTCAAAAGGGAAGTGTACCAGCCAGACTGACACTTCAAATAGGCATATAGCAGCACCAAATACCGCAGCTTGGAAGGGATTCCAACTGGATGTAGCATCTTTTCTGCTCTGCCTTAATGCCCCGCCCACAGAAATCCTTGGAAAGCCCTTCTGCGGTGACAGTCATATCAAGTCTGAAATTCCTGTGTTTAATGCATTAAATACATTTTAATTCATCAAATAATTGTGTGAACGCATGAACACACAGGCAAACATTGAGCCACGCTGATCACCCAAGGTTTTACAGCCACAAGGCCGGAACATCAGCTGGGAACAGCCTGACATCACTCACTTGCATTAATGAAGCTGTGATAATTCACAGCAGCTGAGGACTGATCCCCAGAGAACCTCGATTGCCATCAATTATGTTAGCTGCCTGCACCCTCTCCTACACTGCTCTTATCCAGCATGATCTCTCACTACTGCCATGCCAGCCCCGCATTGTTTCTAAGACAGGAATTTTGCCCCAAAAAACTGTAAGTACTCCCCAAAAAGGATCTGGATAATATTCAATTGTACCTGTATTGTAACCACCTAAAAATGACTTTATGAAATTTAGTCCACACAGATCCCCCCAAAATCTCACTTTTGTTTATGGAAATATTTGTTTTTTCTCCTAAAACGCCTGTCTCAAAGCTCTTGTGACTTTAAGAGGAATTTAATATTTCCTTTAGAGTGGAACAAAGGAAAATAAGGAAGATTCTCCTGCTGACAGTGTCATAGCCAGAAGAAAAAATATTTGACCAAAGCTTAAATACCTAAAATGCAATAAACCCAAGTCTAAAAGCCTTGGACCATTCATTTAGTAAGTTACACTCCTGACTAACTGAAGTTTACTCCTTCAAATTTTCAGAAATTAGAAGGAGAAAAAGACAAAAGCAGCCATGATTAAATGACATTTGAACTGAAGCACACTTAGTGCTTTTAATAAATTTTATTTCTCCTTAAATTCCACTCCCAGGTGCTCCTTCAGCACGCACTGTGGAGATAAAATGAAAATCCTGATGGATTGCTTTGGGAAAGTTTGGTTAGATCATTTTGGGGATATTCAGGCTCAAACAGTGCGCACACCAGCAGCATATCTCTGCAGTCAGAAAGGAGCCAAAAACACCAACTCTGATCTCCAACAATGGCTCACAACAATTTCTGCCTACGTCAGTTCTTACTCTCCAGAACACAAAAAACCCACACTGTTTGTAAGCAATGATTAATTCCAAAATATGAAAAGGAATAATTGCAGTAAGAATCTACAAGACATGAGCAGAAATATTTCCACATTCCCATACTTCGTTTCCTACCTCTCATATTTCTTGCATCAGCTTACCCAGGACACCAAGTTCATATGGCAGCTCCTAGAGAGTTAAGGTCCATGTTTTTTACAAATTCATATCCCACAAAAATGATCAGGAAAAGCTAAAACTAATTTGTAGAAAGTGTGTACATCACAGCAAGACAAGAACTTCAGGCATTGCTCCTCTGCACAGGGTAGTACAAAGAACTCTGACAATCTGATGATTATAAATATTCTCTGCAGTTACATCTCTCTTTTTCCCCAGAGACACAGGAAGAGTAGCTAAAGAGAAACAGAGACAGATACTGCAAGTTGCCAAGATCCTTCTGAAAGTTGCCAGTTGCCATCAGCTTCTCTGCCTCAGGCCCTGCTCTTGCTATTGGCAATTAAGAGTCCATTTAAACTCAGACCAAAAAGAGGCAAATTTGGATTTTTTAATTGCTTTTGATATAAATGCTGCAGTGAAATCCATCAGAGCACCCTACTGGTCAGTTGAGGTCTGACTGCTGCTGACACTGCTGCTCTGTCTGCTATCAGGTTGTCTCTTTATAGGCTTCAGATTAAATTTACTGATGGGTAATTTATTTCTTAATTTCTCCTCTAAGAGAACCAAAACTTCCCACAGTCTTTCCAATGTAACCTCATGGGAAGGCCTCCAGCAAACATACATTCAAGGAGGAGAAATGGAATCCTTGGGAAGCTGTGGTTCAACAATGGCCTCTCCCACCAGCTGAAGATCAGCACCAGCCCAGCAAGTTTTCCCTACAGGAAGGGACTGAGACTGGATGAAGACGGGAAGATGGGATCACAGAAATGAGTGAAACTGAAATGGGACCACGGAAAGGAGTGAAATTGAAGCAAGGACAAAAAGTGGTGAACAGAGCTAAGTGCAGGGCATACCAAGGTTTACAAAGCAAAATGTCACCTGCCTGGTAAATAAAGAAACATCCAACTCCCACCTCATGGAAAAAGACTCAAGATAGTACACCTCCTCTCCAAATTCTGAGCTCTTCAGTGCAACTACAGTTCACTTGCATTTTGGAGCCAATCACATTGCACTTCTACAGTAGATAAGGTAGGTGTAAAATTCAAACCCAGCATCTGCATATCTGATTAACCATAAGAGAGTTAGGTATTGATTACATGTAGATTATTATTTTACCACTTATCATTATAATGTTCTATTACATTATCATCATGATCATCCTTTCTCTCCCTCCTCCCAGTCAATAAAATATTGTAACCTAATAACTCATGCCATAGAGTAAAAACTGCGCAGGGAAAGGAAGAAAGCACCCTGCTCCTTCAGAGTACAGTCTGTCATGTCTATCCTGAGCACTGATAAAGGTGCTGATCCCATAGTACTTGAAGATAACATCTAGTCCTAGTGACATTTTTTTCAAGTCAGCATAATAATGGTTGATGAGGCAAACCAAGGGTCCCCTGTGACACCCTGGGGACCCGCCAGCTCTCCCAATCAAGTCCCTTTCTCAAGCACAACAGTTACACCAGCCCAGCTCTTCTAGACTCCTCCAAATTCAGGCTTGAATTTGAGCTGGAGCTCAAAATGCTTGGCTCAAACACTGTTTAAAAGAAGACTACAAAATGTCAGTCTCAATTTTTTGTGGTTAATGAGCATTTTTTAGCTCTAGCCATTTCAACCAACCAGAGAGAAAGCTTTACAGGGGTCTAGGAGAGGCAGGGACTGATGTGCAGTGACAGTGAGCTCACTGATAAAATTAGAGGCTATGAGCAGGACTTTGGAGGGACAAGCAGAACTGTCTGGGTGGTACATTGTACCAAAAGGGCCCTCAGTCACAGCCTTCTCCACCAGTGATGTGAGGACAGCTCATGGGTACAGTGACCAGCTGCAAGCTCTCTTTCACAGCAGACATGAGTGATACTTGCTCTTGCTGCAGATAGCTTCCACATATCTTACGCCTCTGTCTCATTTTGCTTCAGAGCAACCAAGACAAATCTGATTTCCCTATTTTTTTATCTGGAGTGCGGAGGTGGGGGCAATTACATCCAAGATGCATTACAGGTTTATTTCACAACCAAGCAATTTATGGCATCTCTCTAAATAAGAATATCTGGGTTTTATTTTTTTTAAATCAAAGACATAAATATTACAAAATTAAAGATTCTGCAGTTCATTATTGCCTACTAACTCTTTGTATGGACTTTTTTTTTTTTTCTCCTCTACTTGTACTATAGCAGTTCTTAAGTTTTAAGTTTTGTGGTCCAGCTGGCATTTTACATTGAAAAAACTATATTATTTATCTTAACATCAAATCCATGCGATGGAAAAAAATTAAAACATCAACATATCACAAATGAATAGGTGCAAACAACAAAACCAAGGCAGAACCTTCTCAGACCACACTTTCCAGAATTAGCTTTGTTTGCCATTAACATAGTTGATTTATATTCAATGTCGTCTCTATGCTGTTCTGATTTAAACATCATTTTAATTTAACTGCCCTTTTTTCCTGTGGGGACTTCTTGTTAAAATTCCATTCACAACACAGCAATTTCTCTAAATTACACTGATGTAGGGACAAACCGATCTTATCAGCATCACTGAACTAGCATAGCACTTAATACAGGGGGTTTCATTATTTTTGCTGTGACATGACTTGCATCAAGCCTATTTACAAACACTAAACTGGTCTGAAGGAAACCATCAGCCAGACAGGTTGGCAGAAAGACTTGACAGCAAAGGCTCAAGCTTATGTGGCTGCAGTAGAAAATACATGGAAGCAGCAGAAGCAAAACACACAAACACACAGCATTACCAAGAAAAGGCCAGGCAATTAACCAAAAATTACCGAAGTTGGGATGTACAGTTACCCAGATTTACAAATAAAACAGTTTACAAATAAAAACATTCAATAAGACAAACATAAGCCTTTTGCATAGATTCTCCTAAAAGAACAGAGAATTTTCTCAGCAGAAATAAGAGCTAAGGTCTCCACCAAGTGTTATTTAGTATTCCCTTACAAGTTCAGATAGGCAAACTACAGCAACAGCTAGGAAGGAAGGGACCTCCTTTGATAACATAACATAAAATGGGAAGATAGGGGTTTTTACGTCTTGCAAATTACAAGCACTGATCTTGGACACCATCAGGAGAACAGACTGTAGTGCTTACTACTGTGCTCCAAACATGATGCTTTCTCTGCTTGTCAGTCAGGAATGAAAAAAAGGACATTTGTTAGGGGCTTTGTTCAATCCACTGCTGTTTCACACATGCAGGTTTTTCTTCTACTTTTTTTTTTTCCTAAACTAGGAGAGTCAACCTTTTTTTTTTTTCTTTCAAAGCAAAAGGAAAGCCAAATCTTAGGCAGATAAGCAGAATACCCACTCAACCTCTGTCCTCCAATATTTCACGGTTCACAGTTTACAGTCATAACAGGATTTTGAATCTCGACAGCAGCCAGCATCGTGCTGGTACTATTTAAAACCTCCCTAATGGCACTGCCAGCAGGAGGGAGATAACAAGAACTCAGGTGTTTACAATCCAGAGCAGCAAGGGAAGCATTGGAGCAGAGAGATATTCAGCTACCAGACTCACCAACTTTTCTGCCTTATTAAGAGGAGAGAGGAAAGATTAAACAAAAATTGACTGGTGGCTTTAAAGTTTTCTAGAAATAGGTCTTCATGTTTCAAAAACATGTCCTTGAAAGATGGATAGAACAGTGATGTTTTAAAAACATGCTCTTAGAAGACAGACAGGAAGAGTCCTTCAGCCTCCCTCTTCTCCCCTAAGCACAATTCAATACAAATAATGCCATACAATTGCTTAAGAGAAAAGACAAAGCTTAAAAGGTCTATCAGATTTCAGTACAAATATGTCACTAGAAAAAAGTCTTTCATCTTGTATGCAGAATAAATTGTATGCAGGTGATATTTGAGACACAGGTACCCACTAGGTATGCAGGTTAAAGCTCGCCTCATTAAATTTCAATTTTTGGCAGCTACTGACTGACAGTATCCAACTGTTTCTATGCTTAAACTCATGACACCCAAATCAGCAGCAACTTCATACCATATGCTCCAAGTAAAGGTCTTCAAGTACTCCCACAGTAAAGCCAAGTCTGGCAGGAGTTGTGAATTTTCTTTTTTTTTTTTATCCCCAGTTTCACCTTGAAAGCAGCTGAATATCAATTGAATAAAATTTTCTTCTTCCATTTTCTGTACACATTATGAAGAATGCGGGGCCATTAAATAAAAATTGCCAATATGACTAAAATGGCCGTGTTAAGTAATGCAGAAAACTGACCAGATAGAAATATCTTGCTATTTTGATCAATAGCAATTTCCCCTGGTATGTTTATCCATTGATGTTTTTAATGAAAAAGACCCTTCTTTAAGATGTTCAGTTTCCAGTAGAGAAAAGAGTATATTTAATTTTAGTAAAGTATAAACAAATCTCATTTACTAGACATAGGAGGCTAAAAGGGAATTTGAAGGTTGGTTGTAGTAAGATCTAAGATGAGCAGTCACATTAACTCTGTAAGATAATTAGGCTGAGACTCATTCTCATCTTCCAAATTCCGCTAGAAATTACCATTCCTCTTGAAATGCTTGATAGTTACAACAGGTTATTAATTCTGAGTTGCTGTGGGATTTTAGAAGTGCACCCTGACATTCATCAACCTGCACCCTACTCAGCACTTCCTACTGTTTGCAGTGCCTGAACCAGCTGTGGGCGTTAACCACACACCTTAATTATGCCCCCAGATTAAACAGAATTGGGCTGAACAGATATTTATTATTTACTTACAGGAAAGTGTGTTAAAGGACTTTTTCTTATCAGAGAAATATTCTGTAGTTTCATATACAAGGATTGCAGAAAAATGACATTCTTTAAGACTACCTTGCCATCATGCAGTAAAATGAGTCTGTCAGCAGATCAAACTCAACACTGAACTTCAAACTAGCCATGCACTTCAACAGAATAGAAATAGCATTTATTTACATCAATACATAAAACAAGCATCTCAGGCTTGTTGGAGGCATTTTAACATCATTTAATACAGGCACTTTGCAATCTTAGCATTTTGTAATGTGTTAACAGCGCTTAGTAGATTCTTAAAAAGATAAATATAAACTATTAATATTTTATGTGTCAAGATCTTCAGAAGTCTTTGGGGCTATTGATTACTTAAACCCATTAAGTGCTATTTTGACCTTAAATAGCTGGAGATATCTGCAAAGAGATTCAAGCTAAGTGGTAATGGCTATTTTTAGAACAAGCAGGTTTTTGGCAGCTATCATTACTGATAATGAAATTTTCACTTTAGAAGCCACTAATCAGTAAATAGTAGCTGTTAGGCCAGTTCTGTCGAAAAGACTATTTCATCCTCTTTTTTTTTTTCCTGATTCAAACATGTTTGAGTCCAGTTTTTATCAGGAGCACAGACCAAAAGACAACCATAAAATTTATGGCGTGAGTTTTCTAACTGTCATTTCTGGTTACACTTCTAAAAATGGCTGAAGATAAGACTAAGTTTGCTTTCAATAGCAAAAACAGATCACAGCACAACTGAGATGAAAAAAGAGGCAGTAGCTTACTCAACTATATTTTGTCTACCAATTCTTCAATATTTACTTTTAAAAGAAAGAAACAATGAATGCATTTCCAACCTAGTGGATAAAGAATCATCATCTAAAAAAATTAAAATAGCATTAACTCAAAAAATACACTGAATAGCTGTAATTTACACTTTCACTTTCATATTCATACCAATGGTCAGTTCAGATAGAAGCATGGTAAATGCATGGAACTGAATGCAAAATACTTCTATTCCTTTGAGAAAATGAAGGCAGCAACTGCTGCCCATGCTTTGACCTGGTAAATATTTAGTCCTGCAGTTAATATATGAAAAAAACCTCTTCACACTCCCAAAATGAAGTGCTTAAAGAGTTAAGAGAGATTCGCACAGATTTGGTGTTTTGTGCTTGAGGGTTTTTGTTTGTTTGAGCGTTGTGTGGTTTGTTGGTTTTTTTAAAAAAAGGAGTGCAAACTGAATTCCACTGAAATAACAGAAAGTTTGCCACCTGCCTTATTTGGAGCCATATCCTTCAGGGATGTCAAAAATGTCAGGAGCTGGATTTTTTCTACATGCATCCTCTTCTGTTATCCACAGAAGATTGTATAATGTGCATGGAATTTAATCAAGAGTGGGTACTTCATAAAAATAAACTTTTGAAGGGAAAAAAGCAATCTGAGTGAAAATATATTGAAGTACAAAAACCCCCCACAATAAACAAACCCACAGCTTTCTTCCACAGACAAGATTTATTCTGAAGGTAAAGGATCACTACAAAAACTAGGAAAAAAATGAAAACTCACATTCTTTTGAGCAGTAATTCTTATTGCTCTGTATCTGATCCACAGCTCATTCCTGGTTGATAAACAAGAGAATCTGCAATCTCACTTTTACCAGCAGAAGAAATGGGAATAAGCAATTTCCCTAACAAAACAAAACAACAAAACTACACACCACATTAATAGTGAGATCAGCTTAGGACTGGAAAAAACCAAGAACACAAAGTATGTTATGAAAACTTTAATGTGATGGATCTCCTCTGAAACTGGCTCAATTTGTTTTACTGAAAGGTAGAGAACACCCTGCAATGTGGTGTAAGAAGAGGAGCTAACCCCACACCACATTTAAAAAAAAATATCTAAAACAACAAACCAAAACCAGACAGAAAATCGCTTGCTCCCAGTTACTGATTTTGCTACAACTGGATTTGTTTTAGTTTATGCAATACAGTGACCTGATGCAGTAAGCACCATATATATATAAGATTAGTACTCAAAATGTACAAAAACAGGCCACTTCAAATTCATAGTTGCCATTTATGAGAGTAAAGCAAGAAAAAGCAGTGTATTACTACAGCAAAATAACATCACCTATTTCCATACCAGGTTACAAAAATACCTTGATTTTCTTAAGTGATGTATTTTAGTAGCAATGTTATGCTGTCCCTCCAGAGTGGAAGGCTGGTTTAATCATAGCAGAACATGTATTCCAAACACCTTCAGAAAATGATTGATGATATGAAATACAAAACCTTAACCCTCAAAATACAGATATTATGCTTACTGCCTAAAAGAAAAAAAAAAAAAAAATACAGCAGTCCAGCAGTTGCCTCCATGACAAGGAGCAACTGCATTTTTCATTTTCCTCACCCAGATTTGAGCTGCCTCATATTCTACTGGGAATATTAACAAAGCACTATTTACAGCTGCTCCACCTGTACACATGAAAGTGTCTCCATTTTTGTTTTACAATTACCTTTCAGAACAACTGCTTGCCTGTGTCTTGCTCACAGCTGATTAATCTCATTGATCACACTGCACTGTGACACTGACAATGACTCATTTTGTTTAAGACTTATCATTAAAAATTTACTTAACACAAAAAACTACTCAGGAAGCCTATACTTTTAAAGGTTAAAAACAACAATTTAGGGTATTTTCTGGCTGGGGTTAAGGTGGAATAAAGGTGCAGGGTTGACACCAACTATGTTTATTGAAGCTTTAAGAATAGAATCTGTTGAAAATGTTACCCCACTACACCTTAACTGCAGGTGTTCAACACACAAGATTTGAATTTGATGCTCTCCTATGATGTACAGTCCTTTCTGTAAATCCCTGGAAGGCATTTGACTTCAGCTCCTAGTGCCAATCTCTTTCAGAGTCCTGCCTGATAAGAAAATCTTCACTTCACCCGAGAAAAAGGCAGCCCTGATGTCCCAGCCCTCATTTCCCTTTCCCAGGTTTCCCCTCTCAATGCCCTCACATGACCAGCTGGCTCAAAAGTCACAACACAAGCCAATCTGTTCCAAGGTAGGAGCGTTTGATGGGAAAACAAAAAAGAACAAATCGAGCTATTAGTCCGTATAAAAATGTTGTAAAAAAAAGCCATCTTGAGAAATCACTTTGAAACAGTGATTTTCAAGGGCATTTAATGAATGCTGAAAAACAAATTCAAAGATCCGTTTCTTGTAAGGTGCTTTTCCTACAAGGACTCTGGTATTTCTCCTCGGAGATTGTGTCCCTTTCTCATGACATAGCACAGAAATCCAACCATAAGAGCACACTTCCATCTGCTGCAAGATCTCAGAGCAAGACTGAGTTTCATCTTAAGCAGTGTCAGGGCTTAAAAATGACAGGTCTGTTGTTGCAACCTTGGTGCTTAAACCAAGAGGCTCCTGTGTCTTCCCAAAGAGCACACTGAGTTATCCAAGCTAGCAGCAGAACACAAAAGGAGAGTGAAGACAGCTGATCCAGCAAAGCTGCTCACGTCGGGCTTTTCCTTCAGTGCAGGGGCAGTGTGGAGAGGGGGACCCGACAGGGAAGAAGAGCTCAGGGACAGAGAGCTCTGAGATAAATTAGCTTCAGACTCCTTGAAAAGAGAGACAGTCACCTACCAGCACCCCAGGGAAGAAAGAGGGGGCTGGTTTTTAAAAGTATTTTTATCCTTGTTACTTATAATTGATTTATTATATGCATATATAAAATTAAACTAATCAGGGGTCGCAAACCAAAGACAAACTTCTGGTCTAACCTTCATCCCCTTCATATGGCCTCAGATATTAGTACTATGGGACTTTCCTAGCTTTCTATCAATTTCTTCCCTCAGAAAGGGCAGGGTGCTGTTCTTTAAAAATAGTGTATAACCAGAACGTTTGAAATACCAGTTACAAGACCACAGACAACATCTTTAAGTGCTGTCTGCTGTCTGAAAGTGGTAAGCATTATTTTCTAAAATAAATTCCTAAAGGAGGAAAAATATTAGGAAGACTCACATACTTTCCAGCAAACCAGTTAGCACTGAGACAGCAGTAAGAGAAAGGAAATTGAGAGTAATTTCTTGTACAGGACTGTTTTGCTTGACACAGAGGAAAATGCTATTTATGACACCAATAGCAAAGAAGAGAATAATTTTTGAAGTCAGGTAGTATTGCTCATTTCATTTCTATTAATATAATGGACATAAATTTAAGACATTTAATGATTCACTAAATCCCACAGAAGGAGGCAGCACTCCCAGCAGCAGTGCTTCCCTAGAGCTTGTACCAAGCTGTTAAGAGAGCAGCAAATGCAAGTGTTTTATAAATATTTCTGCAGGACTGTAAATACCCAGTTCGGTAGGGAACACCTGTGTACACACAGGAAATACCAAAGTTAATGCAACATAAATAGGAGGAAAAAAACCCTGTGTTACCCAGAACTGCTCTGTCTCAAACACTCTCTCACGTGTCCACTATTCTTCTACTCTGCACAGATACATGTTAGATACAGGTAATCATTAGCTTAATTTGCAGTATCCCCAATGCTGAGTCCAGCTTCTGACCACATAGCCTTATCAACTTGGCTCCAAGTTGAAACAAAACTTTTCAAAGTTTTAAAAACACCTGAGGATTTTTGACACTGAAATGTTCTAGGATTCCTCCTCGGTCAGCTACTAGTCAAGAATTGGGGGCCAGGACTATGGTAAAGGCCAAGGGGAAGTACCAGCATTTGGAGAACTTGCAGCCATTCATTCACCTGCCTCATCACAGACCAGACAGAAATTAAAGGTATGAAATAGCTTTAAGAAATGTGTTTCCCAAAATAATGCTAATTTAGACTGACTGCTTTAAGATTATTTGGGAATTATGGGGAAAGTGTAGAAAAAAGACTGGGAGAAGCTGTTCTGTGGTGTAAAGGGGTTCTTTCATTCAGATTATTGCACCGTAAACACCACAGCCCCTTGACCATCATCTCACAGCAGGGACTACACAACAGAATGCAGCAGGACTATGTATTCCCAGTATTATCGCCCTTGTTTCCAGCTTCTTCCTACCTTATTCTCTAGCTCCAAAACCACTAATCAGTCCTTCCCTGACACCTATAATGCTAACAATTTTTATTCACAAGCTATTGCTAACATCTTCCAATTTATCTTCTCCTTAATCAGTCATTCTGCATTTTAGATGTAACTCTCTACATGGAAATAGCTGTTCTGAGTGATAAAATTTTATCTATTTGTGTTTACACAAAGGACTATTCATTTCCCATTCAGGATCCAACATACAGATAAGCCTTAATGCAGAGGCATAGCTGGGGAAGCTCACTAAATAAAGGACCTTGGGATGCCTATGCGGGTTTTCTCTGGGGTAGAGTTAATTTTCTTCATAACAGCTGATATGGAGGTATGGTTTGGATTTGTGCTGGGAACAGTGCTGATAATACAGGGATGTTTGAGTTGCTAATGAGCAGTGTTTACACAGAGTCAAGTTCTTTCTGCTCCTTCTGCCACTCCACCAGCGAAGAAGGCTGGAGTTACACAAAAAGTTGAGAAGGGAAACAGGTAGGACAGCTGATCCCAGCTGACCCAAGGGACCATATGGTGTCATGCCCAGCATATTAGGAGGGCACATTTGGAGTGATGCCAGACAGAAGCACAATTTTTCTTAAGTAAGAATAAAAAGACAAAAGTAGAGCACTTACCCTACTTTAAATCATTGTTGTACAAAGACAACTGCTAAAGGTTTCCCAAATTCATCGTTCAGCCCATAGTGGAAAGAATATTAAGCACACAACAGATGCACCAGCCTAGTTCATACTTGGACATTCATTCACAGAAGAAACATTGTAGATAAAACTTGGACTTTTCCATTACCTACAAGCTTAATCGGTGTTCTACAACCCCATTTATTGTGTTAGCTATCTAAAAAGTAGCAGTCTCATCTAAAAAAGACATTCAAGAAGGAATTGTTTTCTTATTTTCCCCTGAAAACAGAAAATTCTTCACAGAAGGGGCAAGACAAAGTGTTAGTACTTGTTGGGGGCTGAAGTAAGTGCAGAGCTACTACAGGTACCGTAAGTAAGGAACACTGTAAACACGTGCACCCAAAACTCCAGTGGTAATCAAATAAATGACTCATGCACACCAACCGAAAAAAAAAAATAAAATCAGAACAGCCTCTGGACCTCCTCTTAAATACCAGACAGACCCTTGCATAAGCAGTGAGTTAATATTACAGACAACAAGCTTCACAAGAATATGTGTGCCAGAACAAGTCACCCACACAATGACTGTTGCCATTTTCTTCCAGGTTTCCCCATCTTTTCAAATGGGAATCTACATTATTTTTTTCTATCTACAAGAAGAGCAAACACACACCCCATTAGCACAACTATCAATGGCATCATTTTCTACAGCCCATAATTATATGTACAATAGACTACAGCCTAGCACCAAAAGCAGGAGACCATGGGTTCCAGTTCTTATGCTTTTGGTGCCACAAGCGAAGAAAATACAAGGGAAAAGACCTACCCAGAAAACCCTGAACAACCTCAATACAAAAAAACCAAACCAGTATCAGCAGGGAGAGATATGTAACTGCCAGAAGAGGAAAA